>NW_021639845.1:806778-812816 GCF_002087225.1 Trypanosoma theileri
TATATATATATATATATATATGTATATATGATAACATAAAAATCAAATGCATGTATAATAATTATTAGTATAATTAGTATTAGTATTATTGGTTACTATTATGGTTTTTCAGTTATGTGCGAATGAAATGATCGGCTAGCATTACATAATTAATTTCATTTTGCTTTATTTATACTTGTTCGTTTTTTTTTTTTTTTTTCGTTTTAATGTGATAAATGCATTTTAAAAGAACTTGTTTATTCATGTATGTGCGACGTCTGTTCTTTTCTCACTTTTTTATGCACTCGTATTTTTGCATTCATTTCCCTCTTCTTTTCTTTTTCTTCTTTATTAAAAAAAAAAAAAAAATTACTTATTTATACTTGGTGGAAATAAAAGCTATTACTTGCTCACCAACTCAAACTATTGAAGGCGATTTAAAAATATTTTTAGCCGATTAGCTTTTCTATATCTCTGCATATCAGACATATACGTTCACATATTTGACCTTCTTAAATATCGAGAGAAATAAGAAGTCAACCACATCTATCTATATCTATATCTATTTATATTTATATATCTATTTATCCCTTTCCGAACTTATTTTCAATGCGTGCCTACAGCCGTAATGCCATTCTCCGCTGCTGCGACGGTCTCTCCCGCCGCCATGCGGCCGCCAGCGACGAACTGAAGGCCGCCGTGTTGGCGCGGCACAACGCCGACGCACCGAAGATCAAAGCGATGCGGGAGCGCTACGGCCCGGAGTCGCTCAGTAAAGCCACCGTCGACGCGGCGTACAGCGGGATGCGGGGAATCACCGGTATTGTCTACGAGCCATCGCTGCTGGACGCCGAACACGGCATTCGCTTTCGCGGTCTCACCATTCCGGAGTGCTGCGAGCGAATCCCAAAGGCCCCACGCGGCGGCACCGCACCGCTGCCGGAGGGAATGTATTGGCTTCTCATGACAGGGAACATCCCAACAGATGCGCAGGTACAAGCACTTGGTGCCGAACTGCACCAGCGAGCAGATCAGGAGATCATTGAACAAGCCATTAAAGTTATCGCTACATTGCCAGAAAATGCACACCCCATGACTCAATTGGCTACAGGCATTCTCGCACTACAGACACATAGTAAGTTTGCAGCGGCCTACGCATCAGGGAAGGCTACAAAGGCAAATTATTGGGAATACGCCTTGGAAGACTCTCTTGACATCATCGCCCGTTCTCCACAACTGGCTGCAGTGATTTACAATCGCCTTACCACTGGTAAGGTGGCTCTCGCTAACCCCAGTGATAAAAATTTGGACTGGGCTGGTAACTTTACCAACATGTTGGGATTCAAGGATGAAACGTTCTGGGATTGTATGCGACTTTACCTTTCCTTGCATTGTGATCATGAGGGTGGTAATGTTTCAGCTCATTCTACTATTTTGGTTGCATCAGCCCTCAGTGATCCTTATCTATCCTATACTGCCGGACTTAACGGTCTTGCTGGCCCTCTTCACGGACTTGCAAACCAGGAGTCACTTACCTATTTGCTGGAAATGCGTGATAAGTGCAAGGCGGCTGGATTAGATATGAGGAACCGAAAAGAACTTACTGCTGGTTTGGAAAAGTTTACATGGGAACGATTGAATGCCAAACGTGTGGTGCCTGGTTTTGGACATGCCGTGCTGCGTGTTACAGATCCCCGTTACACATGTCTGCGTGAATTCTGTCAGAAGCACTTCCCTGAAGATGAACTCTTCTTGCTTGTAGATGCCATCTACTCCATTATGCCAGATATTCTTACCAAACACGGTAAGACCAAGAACCCATTCCCTAATGTGGACGCCCACTCTGGTGTTGTTCTTCAGCACTATGGCCTTACAGAACAGGTCTACTACACTGTCTTGTTCGGTATTTCCCGTCAATTAGGCGTTCTGACAGGTGTTGTGTGGGATCGTCTGCAGGGTCGTCCTATTGAACGTCCAAAGTCCATTACATCGGAAGCGCTCTTAAAGCAGTTTAAGATGGAATAGAAGGTGTTCTACAAAAAGAATCTGAAGAAAACAAGAAAAAAAAAAAAAGATCATAATAAAGAAGAGAAATCACCTACACAGGTGAGAGAGTTAGTGAAGAAGTAGTAGTACAAGAAAATGTTCAGAAATATTAAGATGTGGGTGAGAGAATTGCTATCGGTGAGGAAAAAGAAAGAAATAAAATAAATATATTATCATTACTTTTTTTTTTTTTATTTTGGTCTTCTCTTACCCTCGTGACTTTTTTTTTTGTTTTATGTATCTAAGGATTTTTACCCCATGGGTGCGTCTAAGCACGCGTCTCCGTGCTGGTGTTTGTACGTCTGTGCCTATGCCGGTGCCTGTGTGTGTGTGTGTGTGTGTGTGCACATTCTTGTTGTGATTCCCCATGTCAATTTTTATTTTTGGTTATTTTTGCTTTGTTTTTTTTTTTTTTTTTATTGGGGTGGATGATGAACGAACTATGGAAGAAATGGATAGAAGGATATTCCTACTTTGAACGGGATGATGGACGACAATGATGGAAAAAAAGGGGAAAAAAATATGATGAGCGAAAAAAAAAAAAGGTGGGTTTATTATCAAAGGGTGCTGTGAATAAAGGAGCATTTTATGATCTGCTCGCACGGTACGAATAGAGAGTACATAAAAAAGTTCAAAAAAAAAAAAAAAAAACAAGAAGGGGAAATAGTGGGGTCATATGTGAAAGGAGGCAATAAAATATTTGAATTGCATTATTTATATAGATAAATTCCTTTAAAGCCTTCAGAATATGTGACCTCTTTTTTTCTCTCGTTTTTTTATTTCCTCTTTTTATTTCAAACTTTGAAGACGTTTTTTTTTTGTTTTGTTTTTGTTTTCTTTCTTCCCTTTTTTTTTCCTCACTGTACTTATTATCTTTTTTTTTTTTTGAGGGAGTTCTGTCTTCTTGCCACTCGAATGAAAAAGAAGGGTTTAAAGAGTTCTTTCCTGGTCTCAGATAACAGCGGGGCTGAAGTACACTATTTCACTGTTCATATATGATGGGAAAGAAAAAAAAAAAAAAGAATCTTTCCAAGAAGAAAAGAAAAAGGATTAACTGATACAGTAGAGAAAATAACCTGAAATGGGAATCACTTGAATATTATATGTTATCTCGAAACGACTGTATTTCTGATTCTATCTCTGTTCTTGTAATAGGGAAAGAAGGAAGGAAGAAGAACAGCTTGGGGACTTGCCGCAAAAAGAAAAAAAAAATGAATACAAGGGAAAAGAAATATTAAAAAAATATAATGAAAGCTATGATAGGTGTTTTTTTTTTTCTTTTTATTTCGGTATTGAAGGGAAAAACTGGGGGGTTAGATTTTTTTTTTTTTTTCTTCCTGTATTGCATTTTTCGTGAATAATGCGTCTGACACGTCTTTTTCATTAGTTCGAATTCCTTGCTTCCTTTTATTTTCCCCCGTATTCTTTCTTGTATGTTCCATTATTTAACGCTTTTGTAATTTGCTTTTGTTTTGAGTGCGTATCGCTCCAGTGTTTTTTTTTTTTTTGTCTGCTTCCATTCTCTCACTATTTCTGCATGATAAAAGAAGAAAGAGTCGGAATAGCTCAGTCTCGTGTATTGTTTATCTTCATGGGAGTATAGTGAAATGGTGAGTGCTTTGTGAACAATGGGAGTAAAGTGAAATGGTGAGTGCTTTCTGAACAGCAAACGTTATATATATATATATATATCTTTTTCTTTTTTATTTTGCTTATGTATTTTTACTGGTTTATATGTTTCTTTCTTCGAAATGGGGAGAGGTTTTCTCGGAGAGATATCCCTCCGAGGTACATAATTACCAGAATGGAATAATGAGAAGAGAAGGAAAAACAAAACAAGAGTCCCCCTGACATAATATATATATATATATATATATATATATATATATATATATATATTTGTCGTACTCAAGGAGAAATAGAAGTGATAGCGTATTTGGGTGACAAAGGAGTCTTTTCTTTAACTATATGTTTTCACCGCTTGCGATGATTAGAGCCGTATTGCACTGCTCTTTTTTTTTTGTTTTCCTTCTTGTTTTCATTTGTTATTCTAGTAATATTTTCCCAGTGATTTTCTTTTTTTTTTTCTTTTTTTTTGCGTTTATTATTATTATTATTATTATTATTATTATTATCTTACCCTTTTTTTTTACTTTTTTTCTTTTTTTTTTCTCCCATTATTCGTTACGCCTCTGCTTTGACTGACCCAGAGAAAAAGAAGAGAAGAAACTGTAATGAAAAAAATATATCATGTGAAGTGTGGGAGTCCTTTGTGTACGCTGTGGTATTACTACCACGTATGGAAAATACTGTTGGGACTAGTACTACTTCTACTAATCATTTGGTGTCTCTTCTTTCATTGGGGCCTAGTAGAAAAAGTTGTATATGTGGCTGATGAACGCGAATGATGGGTGGAAGATGCTGTGGGGGTTTAAGGATAAAACTAATAAAAGAAGAAAAAAAAAAAAAAAACAGAGCCGTAATAAAAAAAAAAATTTTTTTTTTTTTTTTTTCTTTTATATTCTTCCTCTCTTTTCTCTTCAATCTCAACTACAGCAGAGTGTAATGTATGGTGTTGTTACATGCAGTCTGCTGATGGAGGAGGAGTTGAAGGAAGAAGTGCGAGGCGGTGAAGGGATATTTGGGTATGGGAAGAATATGTATTTTGCATAGTCTATATATTTATATATATATACGTATATGATTACGTACATAAATGAGTGAATGCGTGTTCTTCACAATACCTTCTTTTTACCCTTCAATTGATTTTCTTCTGAAAAGGTCCTTTGTTGTGATTATTATTATGCCAGCGTTCTCATTTTTTTTTTTTTGTTTTTTCGATATTTCAAACTTATAATGATCCCAACATATTTCTTTCTTTTTTTTTTTGCGTTTCCTTTGGGACTTCTCATTGATTATGGATCCCTATACAATCACCTTTCCATTTTCTCTCTTTCTTTCTTTCTTTCTTTCTTTTTTCTCTTTACTGTTTTCCTCTCTGTTTGCTCAGTTCATTCTTTACTACACTTTAATATATCTGCGGCAACCCATAGGAAAGAAAGGAAATGAATACAGTGAATGGAGAAAAATATGTACAGATTCCCTAATAAGAGTGGGAACGGATGAGAGAGCAGCAGTAATCACTCTAAGGTGACACTGATGTTTCTTCAAAGATGATTTAAGGGGATATATATATATAGAGAGAGAGAGAGAAAGAGAGAAATAGAGTCAAAGAAAAGAGTTAGAAGAATAACAATGAGAAGTAAGGAGCGTAAAAGAAAAAAAAAAAAAAAAAAAAAAGAAAAGAAACTAATTCTGAGAGACATATGACTATTATGTAATAGGATAAATAGAGTCTCTATTTTATCTTATTTTAGTTAATTTCTCACTACTTTCTTTTTTTTTTTTTATGTTGGTATCTTTCTTTGTTTGCTTTTTTTTTGTGGTGCGATTTATGTGATGTTAATCGTAGTTTTTTTTTTTTTTTTTAAACAATTTCTCTGAGCTTAGCAAACACTTCTATAATGTTCTTCCCTCTTCTTATGCCTTGACACACCCACCCACTCACTCTTTCTCTTTCCTGGAGACATGCGTGCTTCTGTGTATGTATGTGAGTGGGCAGAGCGTGTGTGGGGAGCCAGGCGTGTTTGTGTCTGTGGGAGTTCTCAGAATGGGCATTGATCTTTTTTTTTTTTTTTTCTTCCTTCGTCTGCGTTGGCATCTGGGGAGTTGTTTTCTTTTTTCTTTTAAAAAAAGAAAGACACATATATGCTGATATGTGTAATGATGAAGATGGATTATGTGTGTGGTTGCACATCAGAGTATATATATATTATTTATTATTCTTTTATTTTTCAATGCAGGAGTTTGAACCCCTTTACCTCTTTTTTTTCTTTTTTTTTTTTATTTACGGCTTGGTTTTCAGTTGAAGGTACATCACAGTCATAGACAGAGACAAACTGAATCACAGCAAACACACTACAAAGAAGAACAGAAAAATAAGAACAAAAAAA
>NW_021639845.1:812846-816118 GCF_002087225.1 Trypanosoma theileri
TATATATATATATATATATATATATATTTGTTATAGTTTAATCATTTACTGATGTCATTTGCTTCTTTTAATAGTTTTACTGATGCCTTGCGACGTGTGTATCCATGCAGACCACGACTACTAATGTACAACGGGTGCCTCACTGTTCATCCAAACAGAAGTAATGATATTGTAGAAGAATCAGATACTGTAGCAACAGCAACAGCAAAGGCGATCACTTCCACACACTTCATCCCACTTGTAACTAAACAATGTTACTACTGTAAAGAGGAAAAGAAAGATTTATTGTTAAATTTCACACAAAAATATGGTTACAATCTGACTCTGTTTTTAATGGATCGTTCTTCACACTATGCTTATTCAGACTCTAGAAGTAACAGAAAGAGCAACTTAAATAATAAGAGCGACAGAGATAATGATGTTGATGATAATAAGGATGATGTTGATGTTGATACATTAGATCTTTCCTTCAAAAAGGAAATGGCAAACGAAGTTATCAACTCTAAAACTTCTGCATTTACAGAAGTTGGAACACCTAGAGTCAATCTTAAATTAATTCGTTGTGAATCTCGAGTAAATCTCACAAATTGCACAAGAACACGTATGCTACAAGATGAATTACGGCGTACAGAGAATGAACGTTGGCTTCTTTACCAATCTAACGGAAAGTCATCCTTTCTTTCTGTAAATAAACAATCACACGAAAGAGACTTATCATCATTATTATATAAATCTCCAGATGCCTTGCATTTATTATGGAATCATCATGAATGGTATTTTGAGGATCCACTGCTGGTGGAACTGCAAGCCAAACAAACACCACATCCTTCCAATTCAACTGGATATTGGCAGGCGTGGTTAAAACCGTTTAACCATCCTTTTAAAGGATCTGCCATTTTACCACTGCAGGATGTCCAACAGCTTCAAGTAACGGAAGATGTAAAAGTGATTAATGTTGAAGCGAAGGATCGCTATTTGGCGGAAGGCCATGAAGTTATTTTCTCATGGAAAAACTTTTATAAGGTTGTGGCTCCTCATTACTGGGCAACCACAGGTGAACTTATACACTCTACAGAAGAGGATCTTCACTACACATCAAATACGGAGAATGAGAAGGAAGATGATGTAAAACTTTTCTCCGTGAGGGATAAGTGTTGGTTCACACAAGCAGAATTACCTCAACGACAATTGCAGGTGCGTCGTGGGGGAAATATTTTTCAAATGCCTATTTATTACGATGGTTGTGGATTCTTTCTTCATGCAGCACCGCATTGGTTTCTCTTACCACGAGAAGAAGTACTGCGACGATGTCCAATCACTTTTCAAACAGTAAAAAATATTCCATTCCTCTCTGAGAGTGGAAATACGGATGATGTGATTGCGGCAGCCAACAACGATGGACCACTTCGTAATAAACTTATTTTTGTACTTAAAGAAACAAAAGAGTGGTATACTTATCCACGTAAATATGGCCTTTTGAACTTCAACCTTAATCTCTCACAAACATCAGAGACTTATTCTAATCATTCCATTGATTCTTCTTCCACTACAACAGAAGCACTCATTTTTATTGAATTCAGTATAGCAGTGGGTCTCATGCAGGATTGGTGTAAGACTTATCAAAACGATTTAATGAAAGCCAACGAAATGTCAAAACAATCACATCAACAAAGTCTAGTGGAGTTCTTTGCAACACTTCCCTCTGTGCTTTCCACAACTTCATTTATTAATGCCTTTATTGCACGCTGTGCGAGTCCCGTTAAACTAACGTCATTCACAACACCCATAACTACTGTTGCTGAAGAAACCACACCGCCAACAACAACAACAACAACAATAATAGAGTCTTGTAGCGAGAACACAGTTCACCCACCCTGCACAGGAAAACATGAAACAATAGATAAAAAAACTGGGAATAAATCTCCAACTTCTTCACTCAAATTTGACGAAACAGACGACTCTACAGTTGATTTTCCCGCTGTGGATCGCCGTGTGTACACACCAGGGCATCGACTAAGCAAAGCCTACACACATCCGCGAGAGGAACAGCACCAAACTTTGTATCCAGCAGAGTGCAAACACTTAACACCTGCAGTTGCTGCAGAAATTATTGAGCAAAAGAAGAAAAAGAATCATCATACATTCACGACAAACTCAAGCGAAACCTCATCTAGTATCAGTGAAGAAGAAGAAAAAGTTGAAAATACCATAAAAGATAATATCGTGTTGGATCTTGGTATCACATGGTTATCTTTCAGATATAATATTACAGCTGTCAATGCACTTGATACCGAAGTGAGAACGTAAAAGAAAAGAAAAAAGAAAGGCTTTTTTTTATCCTAAACTAACGATAAAGGAACAATATGGACAGACTCATCACACATAATTAGGCACGACAGATCGTGCACGCCTCCCTCAGAATTATAATGTCAAGTCCTTAAAAATCAGTTTTTACATTGGGTTCGGTATAAAGTATATTGACTTTAACACTTATATTTTATAAAACTCCAAACAATATAAATTAATATAATTCTTACGCAACTATTAAATTACTATCTCAAAGTATACAAACACAGAAAAAAAAAAACAACTCTGACAATGATCTTTCCTTACTTTCTGTACAACGAAACAAAAGGAAAATTTACTAATACAAATTAAATCCTAAAAAAAAGGTAAACATATTAGAAAGTAAAGTAACATAACAATAAAATATGCATAACACCAGAGTTATTCATCGGTTTATTACTCTGCCCGCGCGCTAATCATACGGAGTTAGAGTCAAGGATTATGAAGACCCGGTCAGTGTGTGTTCTGCCCGCTCTGCCCTCTGTCACCTCTCTCACTGTTGTTGCTGCTAGACGTTCCTCCAACCGCCTTGCATTGTGCTGTTGTGTGCACTGCGTGGTGATATCTGGGACGGAGATCTGCTGCCCTTTCTGGGGACGACATCCTGTGCATATGTGTGTATGTATGTACGTGTGAGTGACAACCGCATCCGTGGATGAAGACAAAAGTTGTAGTGCGCGTCTGAGCAAAACATCTTTGCTGAGTAGCAACAACCGTCACAGCTGACACTGTGCTTTGCTGACGCGATGATGCGGTTTTCTGATGTCGTCTTCCCCTTTACCACCCCTCACTCCTTCGCGATGCGGTCATGAGGAGGCCCGTAGCCACGGTGCTATGCCTGTTTAGTGGCGTACTGTGGGTGGTGGTTCTCCAAGACTTTCTGCTCCTGCTATCGCCATCACCATTATTATTATTATCACAGATGG
>NW_021639845.1:816275-828281 GCF_002087225.1 Trypanosoma theileri
TTTTTTTTTTAGTTGTTTTGTTTTGATGTACTCGTGTGTTATCCAATTGTTGTCGATTAATTTTGTTATCGTGTTATGGGTGTTTGGCTCCTGTGATGCTATGGTTGATGAAGTTCAACCTTGTGTTGGCCTTGGTAATGATTCTTTGACTGATAGTCGTGCCGATTCATCTTGTTGTGACGATTCTTCTCGTGCTGAGAATAGTAATTGTTTTCGTGTAAGTTGTGGGGGAGATTCCAGACTGCCTGATGAGTTTGAGGAGAGACCTGCTAATATTTCTCGCCGATCAAAGATTCCAAATGTGCGACTAGTTAACCGTTCTCTTAAATCTTTGGCTAGGTTAAGATTGCAGTCCTCTCGATCTTGTGATTGTGCTTGGAGAGCCAGAGTTGCAGTATTACGAGCAGATTCCGCTATTGCTAATGTGGAGAGGTGCAAAGCCCTACTTGATGTACTTGTACATGTGATGGAAGGAGGTGCGAGGGAAACAGCTATGGAATTGTCCCGAGTTGTCGCTATAGGTGCGTCGGTGTCGACTGAATCCGTTAAAGAGGCTCGAATGGCACTAGAAATATCTGAGACACAGAGAAGCTATATTGAACGTGTAGTGGGTTATGGTGAGGCAGCAGTGGATGCCGCTCTCTCTGATAATAAGAGTGCTGGAGATTTGGTGGCTGGATCTGAGCTGTTGGCGCAATTTGTTGATATCGCAGTTCAGGCT
Source organism: Trypanosoma theileri (assembly GCF_002087225.1). Taxonomy (NCBI): domain Eukaryota; phylum Euglenozoa; class Kinetoplastea; order Trypanosomatida; family Trypanosomatidae; genus Trypanosoma; species Trypanosoma theileri. Next base: position 816,997 of record NW_021639845.1, read on the forward strand.
TGTAAAAATGCCGCTGTTCGTGCGGAAAGTGCCGCAAAAAAAGCCGAGAAGGCAAAGAATGAAGCAGAAATGGCGCAGTTAAAAGCAGTAAAGCAATTGGCACGGAATTCCAGAGGGATAGATGAGAGATTGGTAACCCGTTTTGTACTCAATCCCTCAAAAGAATCCTTTGAAAAGTATGAGAAAGTTAAAGAATTGATGGTTGAAGGCTCTTCAGTATTAAGCAAACAGGTGCAGGTACCTCTATTGACAATTCTTCTTGTTTTTGCCTTAAGCTTAGTCATTTGAGGACTGTTACCTTTCCTTTGCAGGTGAGATCCTACATATATGACATGCACATGGTTAGTTTATTATGGTTTTTTTTTTTTTTGCTGCTTTTTTGGTTTGATTTTTGAGTAATAATACGACTGATGATCAATTAATTGCATTTCCGTTCTTTTCGTTGTGTGATATAACTAGCTGTTTTGGAATAACTCAATCTCTTATTGTGTCGATTTCCGTTACATAATAGACTACATTGTCTTTGCATTCTTATCCTCAGTGTTTATATATTTTGATGAGTGGAGGATTTCCTTGAAATCACAGGAATTGCACATACCCTCAATCAACTCTCTTAAAGCACGAACAAGCAAAATCATACATGAAGTCTTCTATTTTCCTTCCATCTCTTAGGAAACGAGTTGTATAACGGCTAACTTTTTGCTTTCTTCAAAAAAAAAAAAAAACGAAAAAACAAGTTGCCAGTACGGAGCAACGAGTGGCAGAACAGGTGTTACAACTTTTTTTTGTATCCTTTGAACAGATATGGTAACAAAGAAAACCTCAAAGAAATTGCAATACTATTTACGAACGAATGCTTTTTTTCCACTAAATATTCATGATAGTTGTGATTTTTTTTTTTCTTATGATGGCTTTCAAGTCCTATCCTAAAACCATTCAAAGCATTCATGCAAGTGGGAGACCTGTTAGTGCTCTAATGCAATGGGGATTGCATATTCATGGTACGAAAATCTCAGATGAAATAGGAACTAAAGAAAAGTTAGGTGCAATTCTTTACGCAAGGAATCATAACAACATTCGAGAAATACAATATATTTTTAAACTGCTCAAATAATAGGGAAATAACAAAATATGAACACAATAGAAGAACACAAATACTGAGTAATGTGTACGGCTCTATTATTCTTTTTTCTTACCTTAACTGTGCTAGACGTTCCTCCAACCGCCTTGCATTGTGCTGTTGTGTGCACTGCGTGGTGATATCTGGGACGGAGATCTGCTGTCCTTTGTGTGGACGACATCCTGTGCATATGTGTGTATGTATGTACGTGTGAGTGACAACCGCATCCGTGGATGAAGACAAAAGTTGTAGTGCGCGTCTGAGCAAAACATCTTTGCTGAGTAGCAACAACCGTCACAGCTGACACTGTGCTTTGCTGACGCGATGATGCGGTTTTCTGATGTCGTCTTCCCCTTTACCACCCCTCACTCCTTCGCGATGCGGTCATGAGGAGGCCCGTAGCCACGGTGCTATGCCTGTTTAGTGGCGTACTGTGGGTGGTGGTTCTCCAAGACTTTCTGCTCCTGCTATCGCCATCACCATTATTATTATTATCACAGATGGTACTGCTGCCGACATGATGAACCAATTACAGACGGATCCCAATATCAGAGCACTGTGCGCTGAACCAATACGATGATAATCCGTACACGTTGCTGAGATACACACACACATACACGTACACGCGTGTACGTACGCCCCCCACTCACCTTTTTTTTTTTTTTCTTGTGCTTCACTTCACCTGCAATGCTGGCCGCGATGATGAAAAACTTGTCTAACGACAGGCGGACCGATTACACCAATGAGGATTCTTGAATGTGTACAAATGTTGAGCGACCTCTTGCTATCCACTATCTTTCATTCCTCCCCTCTCCCCCTCCTCTCTCCCTTTCACACGACGCCCTCGTCTAACACCCTGCATTGTGCACTGCGCTCACAGTGGGGTGATTTCAGGGGGCGGAGATGCTCGAGTACGTCTGGTGTCCATGCTTATTTATGATGTGGTTTTTTTTTTGATTTTTTGTTTGCTGTTGTTATTTTGTATTTTTTTTTATGTTTTTGTTTTGTTCTTATTTTTTTTTTTTTTTTTCTATAGTTTTAGTTGTAAATGAAGAACTATTTGGCGTCTGCACAAACGCATAGGTTTCAGAGCCGCCCTATGCGACGAAGCGGTTGGCGATCTTTAACGTTTTTTATGATGATTCTTTTTATAATGATGTTTTTGTGGCTTTTTTGGGTTACTTCTCGGGGTTTACCTTTGCATAATGATGATGTGAAGTTGAAGGTGAATGTGGAGACAGTTTCTGTAGTGGAAGGTGGTAAAAATGATCTTTTAGCAGAGTCTGGTATGGCTGAGGGTGAAGATGTTCGGACTTCATTGCGAGGTCTTGCATGTCCACCGTATGATCCTGCAGCTTTAGATAGATTACAAATTCCTCTTAAGCATCTCCCACGCAAGATACCAACGAGTGTTGCTATGAAATACAACAGAAGGGCTCACAATTGCGTATCAGATGGTGTTTGGCATCGTGTTCGTGCGGAAGATCATCGAGATATTCTTCATGGTATTGTTAAGTTAGGCCGTATTCAAAATAATTCATTCGTTTTTGATTGGGGAAGTGGTTGTGGACACACTATGCAGTTTTTGTATGATTTTTATGGTGTAAGTAGTGTTGGAATTGACGTGGCGAATGCTACAATATTCTATGCACGTAAACTTACATCCCCTAATCTTCTTCATTGTGTAGCAGACGGAACAAATATTAGTTGGATTCCATCAAATTTTTTTGATCATGCTATTAGTTTTGGTGCTGTTCTTCATGTCTACAACCATACTTTGTTTTGTAATGTGCTTCGACAGATGGTTCGAGTGGTGAAGCCTTTGGGAACAGTATATAATGGTTGGAGTGAGGAAGATGATTTCAGACGTGAATATGTGCCATTATGTTTTTCAGATTTACCTGTGAAATACGAAATTGTAGAAGAAAAAGATGCATTTTCGCATGTAAAGATATTTCCATTAAAAGCGAGACAGTTCATTCCTAACACGTATTCTCTTGTTATAACCAAAGGTACAGCAGAAGAAGTGAAAGGTATTTCAGATAATGTGTACAATGACGTGGATGCTGTGCCATTTCGATGTAGAGGACCAAAGCAGATGTTTTGTTTTTTAAATAAAGAATCAGAAAATGATGTTTCAGTTCATCATATTTCTGGAGAAGAATCTATAGTTAATGTTAAGTGGCCAACGTGTCCGCCGTATGATGCCTCATTTGAAGAGCGTCAAATACCATTAAAACATTTGCCACGCAAAAAACCTACAAGTGTTGCACAGAAGTATGATCGACGAGCAAATAATTGCAAGAAGGATGGGATATGGCATCGTGTATCTATTCATGATCATGAAGCTATTCTTCGTGTAATAGCAGAATTACTGAAGGTAAAATCAGGTGATCGTTTACTAGATTGGGGAAGTGGTTGTGGACATCATTTGGAGTTTATGAATGTTTTCTTTGGTGCTGTTGGTCTTGGAATTGATATTAGTAATAAAACTGTAGAATACGCTCGAGAAATGACAACAAAGAAAAATCAATATTGTGTAGCTGATGGGACTCGTTTGGAGTGGCTGCCATCTAATTTCTTTGATCACGCATACAGTTTTGGCTCTATTTATCACGTCTATAATGAAACACTTTTCTGTAGCGTATTGCAGCAGATGGTACGAGTTGTAAAGGTTGGAGGTAAAGTTTACAATGGATGGACAGAAGAATCTGAGTTTTCTCGAAATAATGTATTACCGTGTCTTGGTAGTATTTACAATGAAAATTGTTTCAAAATAGAGATATTGGAAGAGAGAAAAACGTTTGAGCATGTGAAATATTTTCCTCTTAAAGCTTATCAAAAGGTTCCCAACACGTACTCTCTGCTTATTCATAAACTTTCATCTTGTCAAGATACATCGAAATAATGATTAGAGAAACATTTTTTTCTTTCTTTTATTGCTTTCGTTTGCATTGTTTCTCCTCTCCTTGAATTGGTTTACTTTTTTTTTTTTTTTTTCGTTATGGCATCATGAGCGTTTAGAGAGGTGTTGTGACGTCAATCTTTTATATCTCTTATAACAGAGCCAATGATCTATATGGTATTTCTATTTCTTTATATATATATATATATATATATATATATATATACCTATCCTCTTTTTTTTTTTTTATTATTTTTTGCTCTTTCTTTTCTTGATTTTTCGCACGACTGTTCTCTATTGACTAGAGTGAGGGGGGAAAATATTTTCTTCCCCTTTCGTTTCCGTCTCTGGACGATGAGAACCCGCCGGTATAAACGGAAAGAGGAAACACCTCCACCTTCAGCAAAACAACAACAACAAGACAAAGAAGAAAAAGAAGGAGAAGAAGAAAATCAGGAGCAACATATACACGAACAGCAAGAGTTTCTTGCCTACGCACAGCACCAACTCGCTGTGCAGTGCTGTCGGGCACACGCACGTCTGACGGCCTGCACCGGCCCCGCGTTTCTCTCACTCGCCCGCGATGAGTGCAGTGCCCACGAGAACGCCTATCGTTCCGTCCGCAGCGCCATCGCCGCCTCCTGTGCGCTTGGCCACCGCTCCTGCCACGCACTGTGGGGCCCGCGCGGCTGCGGCGAACACCGTATTCTCCGCCTCGTCGCACAAGAGTGCATGCAACGGGAACAGACACTCGTGCTTTATCTTGACGGGGATACATTGAACAGTGATGAGGACGCACTCCGCTGCACCGCCCAGCAGTTGTTACAATTTCTTAAAAGTCCACAGTCAGCAAAACTTCGAGCAGCAGATTGGTCCTTGCGTACAGGGACATTTGATTTTGGGAATCTATTTGGTTTTCATAAACTTTTACAGTCAGAAGAAGAAGAAAAAGGTGGTGATGCAAGTAGTGGGGCGGGTAGTGACAATGATGAATTAATAGGACGTCATAAATCTGCGAACGGTCAACTAAAAAGAACACGTACAGAGAATCAGGAATCAAGTAAAAAAGAAACTACAAAGCGAGGTCGCGATTCTACAGTTATTTCTTCTCGTCCTTCTGCTGCTACTACTACTACTACTACTACTGCCACAGGTTCAGAAAATGAAGATGAATGCTCTGATGATGAAGATATGGACCCACTTTTGGTGACTTCCACAACAGCTTATGCTGGTGGTGGAGCATCAAGTGCTTTACCTGCTTTGCAACGTTCTCTTCTTTTAATGAAAAGTTATGGTACAAATCTTGTGGTTTGTATTCGTCGTGTAGAGAGATTTGGTATTTGGTGTGATCAGTTACTCTATGTACTTTCCGGTCTTATGCATGAGAGTGATGGTCGTGGTGGTGGGATGTCACTCGTGATGACGTCATCTACGCCGGATATTAGGCAACTTGAAAAACGACTCTCCAGTCGGCTTACATGTGAGACTCGGTGTATCCCACTTCTTCCATGGAGTGCAACTCGAGTGGCTCGGGCTTGTCTCGTAGAGATTAAGGAACGTTTGCAACATAATATAGAAAAAATGACTGTGAAAACGAAAAGAAAAACTAATCAGAAGAAAGGACGTGAAGAAAATTCATTGAATGATGAAAATAACTACATAAATAAACCTTTTACAGGATGGTGCTTTGATGTTATAAGTGCATCAAAAGAGCAGTTACAGCATCAGAACCTGGATCATCAGCAGCAAGTACATGAGGGTAAAGTGGAACTACAAAATGGCTTAAATGATAATTTAGTAGGTGGTGATTCAACTCAACTTTTACAAGAATCAATGCTAGAGATTGTAAACGTTGTCATTAATGAATTAGATTCTGTTGATCCTGCTGCTGCTTTTACAGCTGATTCTGAGGGGAGACAAAAGTCAACAGATGATAATTTATTTGCTTGGCGGATTGCACGAATATCTGGTCAATTGCAAAGTATAGGCGCTACAGCGGGACGTGTTATGGCGGCAGTCGCCAGCGCATTTGCTGAAGTTTCTTCTGGACGTTTGATTTTACTTGATAAAACCAGTCATGAATCTGTTTTTTCATGGCTTAAACTTCGTTTGGTAAGGGAAGGACGATATAACTTCTTTAGTAGAAGTTTGTCAACTGCACCAGATGCCGTACGTGCTCAATGGGTAACAGAAATTTCAAGAAATCCTTCTAGAAAAAGAAATATACAGAGTATAACAGTGTTTCCCTCTTCTTGTGAACATCACCTTCTTTTTGGTGATATGTTCTCTGATTGCCGTCTTGTAGAATTGGGATATTGTACACGTGAGATGATACTTATTCTCGCATATGTTTATCTTCGTCATGAAGGAGGTGTATCACGGACAGTAGTGGACCTACTGGAAGATGTAGCTTCATCTATGGGAACAGCAGCTGCAGCTGCTTTGGATCGCTCCGCATTTCGTAGTGCTGTTGCGGCTCTTCACCGCTGGCGAATTCTTCGTGTTGCTGGGCGGGACGGTACTGGTCTAGTCTCGTTGCGTGGCACCCCGGCAAGACTGCGTGAGTTTCTTCAAACAGTTTTGAACCGCAGTGACTATTGTAGCTCCATCCTTGGGTTAGAGGCAAGAGATGTTGCCCGTCTTCGAAGTCTCATTTAACGTTAAAGAGGGGGAAAAAAAAATATTTGGTGGATTTTTGGACATTTTTTTTTTTTTTTTACCTGACTTGTTTACTGATAATTCTTTTTTTTTTTTTTCTTTGGTATGTTATTTTTATAGTTTTCTTTCCCCTAGGGCTTTGTGGTATGTTCTTTTTGTTTATTTTTATTCTTTCTTTTTTTTTTTTGAATTATTCTTTTCATGTACGAATTTTTCATGATCACTGAAATTATATGTATATTGCAAATCTTAACAAGGAAAGGGTGGGGGGAATTGAATAAAGAAAAAAAAAAAGAAGAGAAAACACTTCGGTGCTGCATATTAGAGAAAACAGTCAATGGCTGAAGAAAACGGACAAGATGCGCCCCCGTCGCTGGATCAGACGGTGAGTGCCTCCGTGCCTGCAGGGAATGAAGGTGCGAGAAATAGTCGAGTTATTTCTGTTGGCAGCGGTGAGGAAGGGACGACGACGGTGACAGGAGGAGCCCCAACAGCGGAGGGAGCAACCACCACAGCGGCTTCAGAGTCCCCAGCACGGATAGACACAGCCGAAATGCCAGATGGGGATGAGAGTGTGGATGGAGAGTCTGCAGTCACAGTTGCAGAAGCTGCACGGGATGACACCGTGGAAATTAATGGCGTTCCACCAAATGATGTGAAGAATATCATTTTGCAAGTTCTTAGTCCATATTTTGATGATGAGGGTGGGGAGGATGATGCTCAGCACTATGATCACATAAAAGCTCAAGGATGGATTCAACTTATCTGTGATGGTATCATGGAAAAGTTGTTGGGGATGCGCCGTCCGTACAAGTATGTGGTTCATTGTATGATTATGAGAAAGTGTGGAGCGGGAGTACATGTTTGCTCCAGCTGTTACTACAGTCAGGCCGATGGTTGGGTGAATCACGCTCACGATCTCTCAGCTCATATTTACGCCGTAGTTACTGTTTATTGGAGTGCGATATAGAATGTATTCTTTGTAGAATACGCATGTGGGTATGTGTGTTTTGTATTCACGCGTGAGAAAAAAAAAAAAAAGAGTCTGAAATGTTGGGGGGTGGGTGAGAGTACGAAAAGAAAAAAAAAAAAACAGTGGCATCTCCACCTGTAAACGAACAGATCAGTGTTTATTATGTAAATGAGAAAGTCTGTATTGAGTGGAAGAAAAAAAATAAATAGAGCGAAACAGTATGATCAGGGGTAATACTCTGGGTTAGGGAGAAGTATTAACGCCATTTTTTTTTTTTTTTTTTTTAATCTCCTGCAGAAAAAAAGAAAAGAATGACTTATATTCTCTTACACCAATGAAAAAAAAAAAAAAAAAAACTAATAAATAATACAAAAACAAATACGATAAAAAGAAATAATCTGATAACCCAATGGGGAAGATGCAAGAGATGATTTTCTTTAAATTATTTTTACCTTCTGTTTTTGGTATATTATTTTTATTGATTTTTCTTTTTGATTTTGAAAAAAGGAAGTTAATCCTCCTGTTTCATTAAAGGAACCAGCGAGTACATAAAAAGTAAAGAGCGAATCTCCTTTCAGAGATATACACTCAGAAACCTACACATACATATTCACGCGCGCATACATATTTATTTACTTTCTTATATAGTTCTTAAACAAAGAGACATCACAGGGTTTTTCCTACTCCTGAAATGTTTCGCACACTCTTTCGTAGTGCCCTCTTGGCTCCTAAGAAGGAAGCATTCCTTCGTGACAAGCCACATCTTATTATTGGAACCATTGGTCACGTTGACCATGGTAAGACAACGCTAACGTCAGCCATTACAACTGTACTTGCGAAGGCTGGTAAAGCAAGGGCACTTGATTATTTCGCTATTGATAAATCACCAGAAGAAAAGAGCCGTAAAATTACTATCAATGCAACACATGTGGAGTATGAATCAGAGAAACGCCACTATGGTCATATAGATTGCCCAGGTCACATGGATTTCGTAAAAAATATGATTACAGGTGCCGCCCAAATGGATGGTGGTATTCTCGTTGTGGCAGCTAATGATGGATGTATGCCACAAACCCGTGAACATTTATTAATTTGTTCACAGATTGGTTTACCTGCACTTGTCTGTTTTATTAATAAATGTGATATGATGCATGGACAGGAAGATATGATTGAATTGGTGGAGATGGAGGTACGAGAGCTTTTGGAGAAATATAAGTTCCCTGCTGAAGAGACACCATTTGTTCGTGGATCTGCTGTAAAAGCTTTGGAAGGTGATGCTGAGAATGAGGCCAAAATTGTGGAACTTATTAAAAAGTGTGATGAGTGGATCCCAGACCCACCACGAGCTACTGATAAACCTTTTCTTATGGCCATTGAACACGTCTATGAGATTGGAAAAGACAAGAAGACTGTTATTGTGACTGGACGTGTGGATCAAGGACTTATGAAGGTTGGTGCGGATGCCGAACTTTCAGGCTTCAGCGCCAAGAAGGCGACCGTAAAGGTGAGTGGGATTGAGATGTACCACCGAACACTTGATGAGTGCATGCCAGGTGACTCCGTTGGGGCGAGTATCATCGGTACGGGCGACACGACAAGTTTGTCTAAAGATAATGTGGAGCGCGGTATGGTGCTCTCCGCACCGGGTGCCACCACTCTCTTCAACCGTGTCCGCGCGCAGGTGTACGTCCTCACAAAGGAAGAGGGTGGTCGACACACAGCGTTTAGTCCACATTACCGTCCACAACTCTTCTTCCATTGCGCTGATGTCACTGCGGATATTAACTTCCCGGAGAGTGAGAAACTTGCGGCGGAGCTGAATAAGAAGTATGGCCGTGATGCGGATGATCAGAAGAAGAAAGAAGCGGAACTGCGCGAATTTGAAAAGACTCTCGTATGTATGCCAGGTGATAACCGTGAACTCGTTCTCACCCTCGCATACCCGATGCCAGTGGAGAAGGGACTGAAGTTCACCATTCGTGAGGGCAAGATCACTGTTGGATGGGGTGCCGTCACCGATTGTCTGGCGCTTGACCCAAAGGTAAGTATTGAAGGCGTCAAGCAGGCAAAGCCAATGCCAGGCAAGCAGAAGAAGAAGAAGTAAATATTAGTGGAAACAACAACAACAGCGGTGACAGCAATGGAAGAAGGAAAGAGGCAACAAGTTTCTGAAAAAAGACAAGAAGGAAATTAGCAGAGGTGAGAGAGAAAGAATGGAAACCTGAAGGAGGAAAATGAAATGTGTGAGAAAAAAAAAATAACGAAGGATTTACGAGGCAACATTTGCACCTGTTTTTTTGTGTCCGCGTATTTGTGTCACAGAGCGGTGTGGCACTGCATTCCTTCGCTCTTCACAGAATGCGAAAGAAAAGAATTTTTTTTTTTTAAAGGGAAGAACTACAGAAAGTTGTTTTGATATCATCACCAAAGCTTTCAATGATGATGAGATAAGGGACGCACGTGTACACGCAACACATTGATGCAAACGAAAGCGTCAAATTGAAGAAAAACAAAAGCAAAAAAACAAAAACAAAAACAAAAAAAAGAAGGAAAAAAAAAAGAAAAAAAATGATAGTGTAGCAAGAAAGAAAAAGGGAAAAGAGAGAGAGAGAAAGAGAGAGAGGGAGAAAGCAAGCACATCTCTGCTCATCAGTGTATTGTTTTGGTTTCTCAGCACTACTGAAATGCGAAAACAGGGAAAAGAAAAAGAGAAAAAAAAAACACTTTCATATGAGAAAGGATCATTATTCCTCCTTCACTCCCCAATTCATTCTCCTGATCATGCACATACTTCTGACGGAAGAAATTAAAAAGAAACAAACCGCGAGGCGAAAAAAACAAAAAGAACAAAGGAAAGATAAGTGATTTCAACAGGCACAACTTCTAGAGCGGCGAAGAATGTGTATGCGGGTCCATGGGAAAGAAACGGAAAGAGGGAGGAAGAGAGAAGGAAAGCTGTGGAAAGAAATGACATTTCACACATAGGCTAGAGGAGTGAAAATGTTGGAAGGTAATTCCCTCAGGCAAGAATTTTATCTTTTTTTTTTTTGTTTCTTTCCTATTATGGGAGTATAATATTTTGACTCTGGTTCCCTCTGTCAGTGATGATGATATAGTTATTATGTACCTTGTAAATCCGTTTCTCCTTTATTCCTTTTCTTTTCTTTTTGATAGTCTTATTCTCAAAGGCCATACACTTTCTTATTTTAGAGAAAGAACCTTGTGGAAATACTTCACCATTACATTGAAAGACGGTACAGTCTACTCTACGGTTATTTTTCTGTCGATGTCTAACATTCCTATAGGTATTGTGGAAGGAGATGAACTGTAATTGTCAATGACATTATTATTATTATTATTATTATATAATGGTTTTATTCTTAACAGTCCCTAAGAATATGGAGATCACTTCTGGGTATGTAAATAATTGCACCTATGCAGATTATACGTTCTTTCGATATATAGCGTCCAGTACTGCAAAGGTTTTTTTTTTTGTGATTTGCAATTATTTTTGAATTCAATCCCCACCTCTGTTGATGTTATGGCATATTTAATTGTGAAACACATAATTTTTTTCTTCTTTTACTTCACTGGTCCTTTGCTTTCTTTGTCTATTATCCTTCTCGTCT
>NW_021639845.1:828719-870338 GCF_002087225.1 Trypanosoma theileri
GAGAAATTCTAGAAAACAACTTAAAGCAACAAAAACAAACAACACCAACATCAAATATAACAATCAGCTCCAACAAAAACCACAAAACCGACACTCAGTGAAGATAATGTTCCGTGCAACACGTCTCCGTGCGGCTGCCACTGGCTTCTTTGGGCCGCGTATCAGTTATCTCGGCGTGGGCGCGCTGGATATGGCACTCGGAAAAGTCTCCACGTACGGTTTCAAGAAGCCGCTGCTCGTCTCTGATGCTGGTATCGCAAAGTCCGGCATTCTCGACAAAGTCTCAACAACGCTCAAGTCGAAGTGCCGCATGAATCCCGTTGTTTTCACTGATGTGCACCCGAACCCCACGTCACACAATGTGGAGGCGGGACTCGCGCTGCTGAACAGCTCGGGATGCGATTCCATCTTTTCTCTTGGCGGCGGTTCACCGCAGGATTGCGCGAAGGCCATCGCACTCGTCAAGACAAACGGCGGTACCATACACAAGTACGAGGGACTTGACAGAGCTACAAAGGACCAGTTTCCTGTTATTGCCATCAATACAACAGCAGGTACGGCAAGCGAGTTGACGCGGTTTGCTGTGATTACAGATGAGAAACGTCACACAAAGATGGTAATCGCAACAGACGCCATCACACCTCTTGTGGCCATCAATGACGCCGAATTGATGGTTGGTCAACCGCCCGCTCTTACTGCTGCTACCGGCATGGATGCCCTTACACACGCTGTTGAGGCGTATGTTGCCACTGGTGCAAGTCCTGTAACGGATGCCTGCGCACTGCAGGCCATACAGCTCATCAAACAGCATCTCAAGAATGCCGTTGACAACGGTAAAGATCTTGTGGCTCGTGAGGGTATGTGCTACGCAGAATATCTTGCAGGGATGGCATTCAACAGTGCTGGCCTCGGTTACGTGCATGCGATGGCACACCAACTGGGTGGATTTTATGACCTCCCTCATGGTGTTTGCAACGCCATTCTTCTTCCCTACGTTCAAACGTATAACTCTTCTGTCTGTGCACACCGGTTGCGTGATGTGGCCACACGCCTTGGTGTAATCACAGCCGGTGTTGACGATAAGGAGGCCGCTGCCGCTGCAGTCGCCGCGATTCGTCACTTATCGAAGGCAGTTGGTATTCCACGTGGTTTCAAAGAACTCGGTATGCGAGAGGAGGACATCCCAATGCTGGCGGACGCCGCACTGAAGGACGTCTGTGCCGCCACTAACCCACGACAGGGAAGTAAGGCAGACGTCATGGCGATTTACCGAGAATCAATGTAAGCCTGACCATTTGTTTTTGTGCACCAAACACTAAACGAAAAAATAAAAAGATTACCTTTCTATCCGAAGAAAAGGAAAACAAAAAAAAGAAAAGACAGTGTTTAAAAGTAAAACGATGTAATGACAAAATTGACACTTAAAAAACAAAGAAACAAAGCGGCAACGGATGTGTATGATCTCTACGTCTTTACCTGTCAACACAGACCTGATGTCGCGATGTTCCCCTTCTTTTTCTTTTGCTTCGGTTTTTTCTTTTGTTTCTTTGCCTTCCTCTGTTTACTTCCCTTCTTAATGAACAGGGATATTTATATACAAGCGCATACAAATGTATGTGTGATTTTTTATTTGTTTGTTTTTCCTTTTATTATTATTATTATTATTATTATTATTATGCCTTATCAATTGTTTGGTAATTAAAAAAAAAAGTGAGAATGCAATCGTTTTTTTTTTTGTGTGTTGATGATGTTTAGATGTCCGAATTTTTTTTTTTTTTGATTGATTTTGTGCTTTCCTACAGAGAGTGAAAGAAGGGTACGGTAATTGGGAAACTTGACGGAAGTAGAGATAAAATGTCTTAAAAAGTTTCTGTGCGATCTGGTTATTGGTGTTTGTTTTTCTGTTAATTTACGCGTTCTTTTTTTTTTTTGTACCACTGCGATTGATTGTATTTGGAGTCGTATTTGTTGTTTATTTTTTTTTTCCCTTTTTTTTACGTGTCTTGTTCTTTTTGATTTTTTTCTTTTTTTATTATTATTTTATTTTGTGAATAAAACAAATACTGATACTATATATATTTTTTTATTTAGTGGGTGCAGTACAGCAAGACTGAATCTGTTCAGGATTCATGAATTCTGTTGCATCAGTAGGTGATTTGATACCGCAGCCGTGCACATCCTCTGTGTTGTCCGTGTCTTCGTACACGGCAGTGCCTGGTAGCACGGCTACTTCCCGTTCCCGGGCCCTTAATGTGCAACACAAAAGGGAGATGGCGAAGGCTACTGTAAAGGATGTGGATGTTGTTCACCAAGGTCTTAAGCGCCTGGAAACTCGCATGCATGAGTTGGAATCACGCGTACAGTACGTAAACCCATGGGTAGTACAACATATGTGGGAGTTACTCTGCGATTTACGTGAGAGGGTTGGAGTGCACTTCAACATGCAGCGAGAGCGAGCGTGGATAGAAGAGATGCAGAACAGTCGGCATCAACGTGGTAAGGCTCAACCGACCACAGAACCGAAGGTAACCACTTCATCTCAACGTGGGACAGTAGACACATCTTCTGCTATCAGAGCAGGAGGTCTAATGTCGGCTCCTGTTACTCCTGTGCGTCTCTTTGATAGAAGTGGAGGTGAGGTAAATGAAGTCGACACCTCTGTTTCTTCTGAAAGTGATAATGAAGATGATAATAATGATAATAAGAATAAAGATCATAATGAATTATATGAAGTTTCAGGTAGTGGGGATATGTCTGAATTTGACGCCAGAAGTAATAGAATTCAGGGAAAGGATAGAGATGGAATCTCGAATAAGGTAGATGCTAAAGCTAAAGATCGTTTGAAATATAGACGTCAGCTACAGCGATATGTGGAGATAATAGAAGAACGGTGGGAAGGTTACCGTATCGTCCAAGATGAATCTACTGCTAGAATGGAACTTGTTCTAGAAGAAAGTACTTATCGAAATCTTCTTTTTTCACGCTTAGTATCAACCCTGACAACTATGGTGAGTCATGGTAAAAATTACGTCTCATCGTCTGAATCTGATTATCTTGAGATGGGTAGTAATAGGGTACATCAAGATGCGATGCAGCAACAGATAGAACCCCACTATAGAATTAGTAACAAGAACAGTAGAAGTAAACGTGATTGTGTACGAAGGAAACGTGGTGATATTGATTTTCCATCCCCTCCGCGTACTGAACTTCCCAGTGGAATTTCACCAATTCAAGTTAAAGGAAGCCCCTCAGAGTTTTTTTCACCACAAACTGGAAATGTTGATCGTAATTCCTTACATGAAGGAATTAGACAGGAAATACGAAATATTGAAGAAACAGATGAATATAGTGATACTATTCAGGATGGTATACAAAGAAGACACGCTTACAGAGGTGATGATAGTATAAAAATTGTTGTTAGTTCACTTCTTGGTGATGATAAATTTATGCAGCAAATTGTAGATGAGGTTTCACGTCGTCTCGCTGCGTTAATTCAAAATAGTGAAATAACAATTTATAATGATAGCTCACCTTCCCAATCCCTTCCATCTGCTCTTCTTTTAGTTGTACGGGATGCTGTAAAATCTATTGCTGGAGCGCATGACGAAGAATTTTCTCGTCAGTTGCACGATTATCTTACTGAGCAACAGAGGGTACGTGAAACACGAGAGGAAGAACTCTGGCAACGTATAATGGGACATATAACTACTTGGGAACGACAAAGTACAGCTGCACGTAAGGAAGGTGAAGAAATGCTCCAGCAACAACAACAGTTTGTTGCACGTGGAAAAGAGGATGCCGAATTATGTGCTGAAGTGCGTGGAGAACTGTTAAAACTTTGTGGAGAGGTTATGCGCACGGTGGAGCATATGCATGAAGTTTCTCCTGTTGTAACTTCTCCCGCTGCACATGTGAGTAATCGCGAAGGTGTCTCTACGGTGGGTCATGACAGGGATGACCGACAGAACCGAATGGAATTGCGTCTGGAGACTCTCTCCGCTGCTGTAAACGGTCTTTACGCGGAGGTGGAGGCGGTGCGTCGGCGACCGGCCACTCCCCATCCCTCGCCCGCGGTGGAGTTGAGGGGTCGGCAGACGGACGAGGAGCTGGCAGGCCTGCGGGTGGCCCTCGATGACGTGCGGGAGGCGGTGGCGATTGTGGCGCGGCGGTCGCGGGCCGCGGAGGAGCGCCTGCGGGGGGTCGAGCAGCGGTTGGACGAACACCCGCCCGCCGTCCCTCTCAACTCAACTCCTGATCCGCCACCGCCACCGCCGCCTCTCCCACCGCCTTCCCTCCCCATCCTCTCCAACGGCAGTGGTGGCGGTGGACAGAGCTCCGCTAATCGCATGTCCGTAGAGGAGGCTATGGTGGACACGCAGCGTGTACTTCTAGCACACAAGGCAAAAGAGACTACCGCTATAGACCCATTCGTAAAGGCCGTTACCGCACTCTGTTCTACGCTACAGCAGGTTAACCATCTGTATAATGTGGGAACTGGAACCTTTGGTGGAAGTTTGCAACTCATCTTTGCAATGCCTCCCTTTTCCCTACCTCGCACTCTGATATCGGCTTGCCAGGCATATTTACGGGAACATTCCGCAGCTGAGTTGAAGGAGTCGTTAAATGCTCTCGGTATTATTTTGGATGTCTCTGAAGTTCTCTGTGATTGCTACTACTGGATGCAGTCACATGTATTAGCGGTGGGAGGAGAATATGGAGGATTTCTACAGGTAGGAGGTACAGAGAAGTCTGGTACATCATTATCTTCACTACCATCATCAGTACCATTGCGTACTACTGTAGTGATGACGTCAGGCAACATTGTGCCATCTTCTTGCATAAATAGTGGAACCACAACAGATGCATTAAAAAAAACTCAGAAATTTCACTCAAATTGCAAGATACCACAAAACAGTAGCTGTGATATGGCGGCACAAACAGAACTTCCCACAACCACAACAAAACGGTCATCATCATCATCATCATCGTCGTCAGCATCATCATCATCTGAGGAAACTAAACCAAGTGACCATAACGCCTTAAAGTCTAACAAAAGGAAAAATAAGTATATACGGGAAGAAAAGCAAGAACGAGATGAGAAACAAATAGTTTCAGCATCTCCCACACCGTTGGAAGCATTAGCACTGTCTCACTCCCCCGATAAAGCAGTAGAGCCTGTAAGTGGCGTTGTACATCACTATCATCATCATCATAATTGTTTTTCTTGCGATGGCAATGTCCTCACAACTTCTTCACATTGCATCACAGACGAAGAAAATAAATTTACCCCGAAGTCTTGTGCTACTCATACTACAGGATTACAGTCAAATGGAGAGGATCAGTGGGAATCATTGGGTGGAACGCGACAGAAACAAAAGAAGCGCAACACTGTGCAGTACATGGAACCATCACTACTTGACATGAGTGAGTCATCTGCACCACCACCTGTTCCAATGGTAAACCGCTCACATGTGTTTGGGGATAAACGAGGAATGGATGTAAATAATTCCACTAATAGTCCTGGATATCCATTGCTAAATATGGTACCAACACCATCAATGTACAATGAATGTCTTCCATTACCAACTGCTGTATCATGTTTTACGGACCCTGGTCAAGTGACACGTACCGGAGGACATAAACCCTCATCTCTTAAAAATCCACAACCTTTTTACACAGCCACTTTGCAACAGATACGCAAGTCACAACATCAGCAGAGTAATCAAACCCGTAGTAGCAGAGAGACAATGGCTGAAGAAGGTGGAAATTTAAATGGTAGACCTCAAGTAAGGGACAGTGAATCGTATGATACAATGCGTCGCTCTCCTCATTTCAGTCAAGGTAGACTTTTATCTACAACTTTAAGAAATCGTGAAGATGTTATTTCTAATGTTATGGCAGCCCAGCTGCATCACAAACCGTTTTTGTATCATGATGATAAACCTCTAGCCACGAAAAAAAGTTCTACACGTCGATAATTATTGTTATGAAAAAACGAAGGTATGCAATTTCTGCAATAAGAGTAATAAAATCTCACACCTTAGATATAGAAATCTTGGCTAAATTGATTTCCTAGAATCTCTCCTTTTTATGTTTTATTTATTTTATTTTATTTCTCTGCTTCTTTCTTCCTTGCATGCGCTTTGTTCCGGCGCTGTTTCGGTGAGGTCTCATAATACTTAGAGAAGAGACAAAGGCCATAAGGAGCAATGGAAAAGGAAGAGGGAGAGAATTAGAGAAGTATGACGTGAATAGCTGTGGTTTCTTGTTTTTTGAATTATTCACGGAGGTCAATATAGTTTTATTTTCTTATGAAGAATTATTGCTTTTTTTTTTTTCCTTTCCCGTTTGAGTGTTCATTCCCTATTTATCAATTTTTGTATTGGTATATATATATATATATATATATATATATACATATCAGGTTATTATCTTCTTTTTTTTTCTCTACAATTGTGTTCATGCTAACTTTTACCCTCAACCTCTTCCTCATCATTATCCTCCTCATTCATTTTCTTCTATCTATCCTCATGCAAACACTCACACTTCCCCCACCCCCTCTATAGAGCGACCTGATATTCTTTCTTGTATTTATTTTTGTTTGATTATCCCTTCTTTATTGGAAAGAGGGTGATTGTCTCTCTACTTGCTCCTATTGTTGCTGCCAGTTTTATAGTCCTTATGTTCAACGCACACGCCGGAGGCCGTCCGGTGGGCGCCTTTTATTGTGCCGTTTGCGATGTGCACTGCGGCGATGCACACGCGGCGGAGCGTCACCGTGCGAGTTTGCGGCACAAAAAGAACAGCGGCGAGTTTGAAGCGGAGCGGCGGGCGTACAAAGACGACGCGAGTGTGACGGCAGAAGATGTGATGGCGCTGGTGGAGCGCAAACGTTTGGAGTTGGGGGTCATACCGTGGAGTCAGCTGCGGTTTAACGATGAAGAGACGAAGAAAGAGGAGGAAGAGGAAGAAAAAAAGGAGGAAGCTGTTAAGGCTTAGTGTTTGTGTGTGTGGTGTCTCTTTTTTTTTTTTTTTCGGTTTCTATTCTTATCAGTCTCTCTATTTTTTTTTTTTGTATTGCATTTGTTATTGTTAATTATATAATTTGTGAAATGTATTTGATGTGTGCTTCTTTGTGTACTATGTCTTTAGTTTTCCTTATTCTTTTTTTTTTTTGTCTTTGTAAATACACATATTCCCCTCCTCCTACCAAATAAATAATAATTAGGTGGTCAGAGGAAGTGCAGAGGTGTGGATCGCTTTCTGGCGCACACACACACACACACACACACACACACACACAAGCACAGACACACTCGTATATATACAGACCGCCATGTCTCTTTCATCGATGGAACAGACATGGAAACATGCGGTAGACGTTCTCGAACAAATTGTAGCGAATGAAGATTTACATGCCGCTTCCCATGGAATGCCATACACCCCTAACAGCGATGGGAACGATGTGGAAACAACGGAGTCACTGGCACTCTCATCACTTGAAAAATCTTTGGTATCGCACTGTAGATCATTGCTTGAACAGGCATATATAGTGAGACAACAGCTGGGTGCAGGGAACTCTTCTGAAGAAGTGCACAACACTTCCTCTATGCCGCAATTTTTGGATTTTGCATTATTTTTTCGTAAGTCTCGCATGTTGCGTGAGAGAGCACGACGTGTGGGTGTTACACTTACGAGTATTAAACATGTTGGATTGTTGGATGAAGAGTCTCTTGGGCGACGCATCATCACTGATCGTGCTTTAACAGCTGTAAAGGAACTTTTAGATCTTCTTATAGCTGTATCTACCACACTTGCTGGAACACCATTTTTGACTAAAGTTAACTCCTATAATCAGCGTCAAGGAACAACAACAACAACAACAACAGGTACTACTACTAGTACAGGTACTACAGCAGATCCTTTGCAACCGTGTACCAGTCGCTCAAGTTCCCAAGTGACACAATGTCATCATCCTATAGTAGTTAATCATGAAACTGAGGAAGTAGTTCCAGACGGGAATCATCTACATTCACCTGTAGAGTATATGCATGGAACGACAAATGCGGGTCTTTCTGTGCATGAAAACATTCCTTCACAGGGTTTAATACAAAATCGAAGAAACTCCAATGAAAGGAGGTTTATCGACAGTAAAGAGATAAGTATGCATGAAGGAAAAAAAAAAGAAGAACATATTTTACAACCCTTAAGGCTCGATTATACACCATCACCAGTAGTAGTTCCACGTGTTACAGCACCACCTGAATCAGACAGGAATTCTACTAGAACATCTAGTGAATCACATTCACCAGAAACGTTATTTTCTCATACTAATACAAGCAAGTTGACAACATCATCACATGTTGATAAAGGTACAGTAGAACACGCAGATTCACTGGCAACAATAGCAAAAGCCTACTCTATTTCATTAGATCAGTTATGTGCTGCCAATACCCATCTTTTAGCTTATAAATACACTCCTTTACCACCCAATACACCTTTGCGAATTCCACATAAAAAAAATAATGGAAGTCCCTCTCGTGATGTACTAGTGTCAACTCGTGTGACAACGCATACTCGAGTGTTTAGCGGATATCCCTGGTATGAGTTGTTTCAAGAGAGAGAAAATGATGATTCTACTGCTAATCCTTTATGGAAGGATACTTTTTTATCAGAGCTGGGAAATTTGTTTAAAATACCCAATGAATGGGTAACGAACGTACATGTTGTAAATGATGAAGTAGATGGAATAACTGATAATGATAAAATGATAAGTTTTGATCTACGTCTTCCTCTTTCATTTGGATATGAAGAAGTAGAGAAAAAAATACAAGAACACAACTTTACTGAGCTGATCCTACTATACGAAAAACTGCAGGGAGAAAATAATGCAGAGACAGCTTCAAGTATTACGTCTATATTAGATTCTGAAGATAATTTTGAGACACCACATGACTTTGATAAAACAGTACCACCATGTGCTAATGCTGATAGTCTCTTAAAAGGTAAGAACAAAAATAAGAAAAAAAACAACAACGAGAAGAAAAACGAAAAAGAAAAGAGTAATAAGGATAATGATATGACTCCTTTAGGAGTATTTGTCTCGTCATCGGGTATAGAAACAACCTATCATGACGTAAAGCATGATAAAAATCAAAAAGAGAAAAATATTTTAATGCCAGTATCTACACAAAATGAAGAGATAGTAGAACAAAAACAAATAAAAAATTTTACATATCTTGGGGATTCGCATACTAAATATTCTCATGTAAGAGAAAAACAAGAGAAGGAATGTCCTCTTTATAATGATGACATGCAAGAAGAGAAGGAAGAAGAAATGGTTTCTGGTTCTCCTACCATTGAATACAATGATGTACTGTTATTTTCTCCATATTCTGGGAATTCTACACAAGAACCAGACCATTCCCCACATGTAACATTTACTGATGAAAATGGTCATTTTTCACCATCAATATTGCCAAGAGCACCTAGTATCAATGATAAAATGGGTAATGCTTATAATATTTCTCCACTCTGTGGGCGTCCACCAATTGCCCCAACACGTATGGGTTCTTCTAGCCCACAAAGGGTAAAGGAAGAGCCTGTTGTATTATGGTTTTCAACAACACATGAAAAAATAATTCGAGGAGAAAAATGGGAAGAAGTACTCGCATTATGTGAAGAGGAAGTACGAGAAACATTTCTTACAGAAGTTGCCGTTCTCTTTGATCTCCCTGAAGAAAATGTTAAGAATATTTACTTTACCCTAGGTAGCTTACATGTTACCTTTGATTTGTTGCATGATCGTTATTTACACGAATCAGAGATCAACACCCTTCTTGCAGTCTTTGACTTTCCAAAGGTACGTGGAGTGTACCGGCGTTGCGTGGAGAACGCACCTACAAACACTAAAACTCAAACGATGGACTCCCACTTCACACATGCCTGTGAACCACAACAGGAGCAACCAGAACAACGGTGTGATGATATGAAGACGCCAAATAACGAACCCTCTACGAAGGCGCACTTTAATGACATTACGGCGAAAGATCTCCTTCCACGTAATATGGTCAACAAAGAGAAACCTGTAGTTAATATGAATAATGGCAATCACAACACAACTCAACAGACGCCAAGCACAACACTTGCGGGTGTGGCACAGCGGCTTGGTGTAAGTGTGCAGGCACTGCGAAAGTGCAATACACATCTTGACACCTTCAGTGATACCGCAGAACTCCCAAATAACTGTAATGTGAATATCCCCGCATCATTTTTCGCTGCACCAGAAACTACCAGTGACCATTTTTCTCATCGTAGTAGTCCTCGCTCGCCGACTGCACCTGCACCTGCACCTGTAACAAAACGAGACTCATCCTCTGCTGCGGCAATCACCGTCACAACACGCGGCGGGGATAAGGAAAATACAGAACTCACGATTACCCCTAAAAAAGAGTTTACACAATCTCCTGAGTCATCTGCTGTAGAGTGCGATCCCGAACCGAGAAAAACTGGGCCACCCGTACAAACTCAAAAAGTACTACACAATTCAAAGTTGCATTCGGAACTCAATAAACACGTTGACAGGAAAGATGTACCGTTTGAGGAGAAGTCGTTATTAACGTCTCTGCCAGAGTCTCATACGTCAACAACTTCCACACGTGATGATACTGTACAAACAGTTTTAGGATGTAACGATATAGATGCACAATCTATTGGTAAAACTTTAAATCTAAGTCTTGAACATCCTTCTTCTACAGCACCAGACGGAATATCATATCGAGAACACATGGTGACTTTGATGGCACGAACTACTACACAGTTTTTTCTTCTTCGTTTTTTTGCAAAATGGCAGTACATTGCTCGAATACGGAAGGAGAAAAAAAGAACTGGATTACCACTCCATCCGTCCCGTAAAATTAATAATGAGATGAAAAAATCAACTGCAACATCAGAACAATCTTCTCAAGGCACTTTATCAAGTAGGGCAAAAACAGGAGGGACACCACGTCGAACGCTTTCTCCACGTACAGGTGTTACACGTAATTCTGGTTCAAGAAGCTTAATTGCAAAGTCTATGGAAGCTATTGCTAGGACACAACCCCCAACTGCATCCCCAAGGGGAACAGCAAAGGAAAAAACAACAGTAAGTCGTTCTTCTTCTCGTATACAACGGCAAGAAAGTAATAAAGGCGCCGTTTTATCGTCTAGAGGTGCAGTACTAAGGGGTGGTACTGCTTCTAATGGCAGTACTAACTCACCTCTTAAATCGGCACGTGGTGATAAACGAATAGCTTCAAAACCGAGTACAGGACATAATGGTACTCCACGTATTAGTTTTAGTCGTGCCAGTAGTAATCATTCTATGTCACGAGCATCATCTATTGATCGAAAACCGAAATCTAGAGATGTCTCTGAAACTTCTTTACGACTTCCTGTTGGATTTCGTGTTTCGTGTTCATTAGTTGTATTAGAAGTTTACAAAGAGGCATCAGAATCTGGAATACAGTGTGGTGATAAGATACAGGAAATTGGGGGAATTCGTGTACGAACTGTGAGACAGGTTCGCGATGCGTTAAACTCAGTTGTTACCCCAAAAATAGTCTTTAAAATTATAAAGAAGAGTAATGGTACACCAATGTTATTATCTCTTTCTAGAACTGAGACGGCTGGAACGGGTACACCAAGCTCATTGTCACCAAAGAAATCTTTATCAGATGCAAAGATAGTACCTATGCTTAGTGCAGCAAGAACTGCTTCCTTGACTTCAGCCAAAGTACGAGGAGGCAACTCTGCTTCGTCCCTTCCACAACAACGACAAGAAGAAGAACAACATTGGATGAAAGTCTCCTCTGTATCGCTTTCTCGTGGACCCCGAGGAATTTACGAACCACATAAGGAACAGCAACAGCAAAGTTAAAAGTGATTAACACTTCAATCATTTGTAGATGAAATAGAGTCTTGCTTTATGTGAACCCCGTTAGTAACTAGGTAACGTGGTTTTTAATTATTAATTATTATTGTTGATCTCAGTGGGAGTTTTAGAGATTCATATGATCCCTGTTTGTGTTATTCTAATAGATCTGGTTCTTCCTTTATACTCCTTTTGTGAATGTGTGATTCACTAGTTTTGTTAATTTTCCGTGTAAGTATACACAAACAACAACAACAAAAAAGACGAATTAGAAATGGTTCAACATACTATTGGTTTATGTATGTCTTCCAGAAGCCTCTTTGTATCTCGCTACTTCTTTTTTTTTCTGTATCTCTCTCTCTCTGTCTTTCACTTCCTCTCTTTTTATTTAGAAACTCATGAGAGAGGGATTTAAAATATAAAAATAAAAGAAAAAAAAAAAGAGAGCGAAATCAGGAAGAAGAAAAATTAGGGAAGGAAAAAAGGTTTGTGGTAAAAGTAATAATCTCTTTCTCTGTACGTATGAGACTGTATCCCTCTCTATCTTTCTATTCCTATCTCTATGCGTGTGTATGAGTTTGTGTCCGTGCCTATCTTTATAGTCTAATGGAAGACAATAAAATAATAGGAAAAAATATCGGTGTGAAAAGTGAAAAAAAAGTGAGATTTTTTATTTTATTTGTGTTCTATCCATTTGTTCTTTTTCCTTCGATTCCTGTTTATATATATATATATATATATTCTTTCTGATTCTTTGTTGCCGTCTCTCTCATTTACGTTTAACTGATGAACCTCTTATTTTTCTTTTCTCTTCATTTTTTTTTTCTATTTTGGTTAAATATCGTTACTTCATCGCTTTGGAAGGAGTAAAAGGAGGAGGATTCCCTTTTTTTTTTTTCGCCACTCTGAGAAACAGGTGTGGCAAACAATCCCCTCTATAGGTTAAGCACGTAATAAACACTAAACCTAAGTGGAGGAAACTAAAAAAAAAAGTAAAAAAAAAAATAACATAAGAAAAAGAAAAAAAAAAAAAAATACAGTCTAGACATTTGCTGAAGGAGCAGGAGCAATGAGCAGTGAAAGCAATGCGATTGGACAGGAGGCGTTGGTGTATGATAAGATGTTCCGTGTGATGCGCACGGTTGGGGAGATGATGCGTGACCGGCGCTATCAAGTGGCCGACCGCGTGATTCCCTCAAGTGTGGAGGAGTTCCGCGATTGGTACACCGACCCCCGCGAGGGGACCATTCACCGCGAGCGGATGACAGTCCCGTGCGAGCGGGTCGGCGGGGCGCAAAGGGGCCGCGCGATGGTTTTCTTCGCCGATGGACTCGCGATGGAGGCGATGAAGCGATACCACACACAGGCCACAGAGGCAAACTGCGATCGCGTTGTCATCGTCTCACATGGAAGAGTGAACGCCACGGTGCGGAGACATGTGGAGGACCTCAATCGTAGCAGTCTTAATCTTAAGATACAACTCTTTGATGAGGATGATCTGGTGGTAAATATCACCCATCATGAACTCGTGCCAAAGCATACACAACTGGAAGAAGAGGAAGTGAAGGAGATGTTACAGGCACATGCACTGGAAATGAGCATGCTACCACGTATTCTTTCCACAGATCCTGTTGCTGCTTACTTGGGACTGGAGCGGGGACGTGTCGTGCGTATCGAGCGTAAGAGTATGTCTGCAGGAGTGTACGTGACGTACCGACAAGTAGTGTAGAGATCTTTGAATTTACTTATGCAGAAAATACAGAGAGAAGAAAAAAAAAAAAGAGAGAGAGAGAGAGGGGATATGAGGTGAATAGAAGAATAATCATTCACTCTCTCTCTCTCTCTCTCTCTCTCTCTTACACACACACACACTCTCTCTCTGTTTCTCTGTCTTGGTTTTTTAACTCCATTTCTAGTGAGAATATGGCCGGAGATTTGTGACACTGTTTCTCCATTCACTGTGCTTTTTGTCGTTATTGTTGTTGTTGTTAATTATTATTATTATTATTAATATTATTATTATTTGCTTTTCGCTTGTTTTTTTTTTTTTTTTTCCTTCTTCTGAAACTGGGAAGGAAAGAAGAAAAAAAAAAGTATGAAAAGTAGTTGATTATTTTTCTCTCTTCGTTTCGTCTATGTTTTCTTAATTTCTCTTTTTTTTTTTTTTAACTCCTCTCCCACCATTATTATTGTTATTATTATTATATGGGTTTTTAGATCATGAGTTCCCTGGCGGAGCTGAAGGTTGTGCGCCTCTACCGCGCCTATAACACTGCCATACAGATGTGTATGGATCGCGGCTACACTGTGCGCCATCCATCCGCTGTTGCTCAAGCCATTCACGACCCAAACCTGTATGATGATGAAGATGGACTTGGCTACGACTGGTTTCTTTCTCACTTTGTGGTGCAGTCATCATCATCAGCAGACGGTGGTGGTGGGAAGAATGCTGGCGCAAATGCAAAGATAAAAGCCAATGAGGAGGAAATGCATGTAAATGGGGAAGAGAACGTGTCTGCTGAGAAGCAGTGGGTGCCAATGTACAGTGCGATGCGACTTGTTTGTAGTCCTACAGCTGCAAAAGTTTATGAGGATACAGAAGGTCAAGAAGACCCAAATGATAATAATAAAAACAATAATGAGAAGGGAAGGCCACTACTTGTCTTCTTCTCTGGATCCCCATCGCTAAGTATGAATGAAGTGCAGGAATACTGCGAAAAGGGGCTGCAGAAAAATGCACATTGTATGATTATCATCACAGGCGGTAAAATATCCCCAGCGGTTCGTCGAGCCACGCGGGAACTCAGCGGCCGACTTCGCACCGGCACGACTGAAGAAGTGATGTCTATTCAACTATTCGAGGAGGACGCACTCGCGTATAATATTGCACGGCACGAGACGGTTCCACCGCATGTGGTGCTTTCACCGGAGGAGACACGCACATTTCTGCAGAGCCGCCACTTGACACTTGCGCAACTCCCCCGCATTCTCGATGATGATCCAATGGTGGCGTACTTGGGTCTCACACGTGGTAGCGTTGTGCGGATTCTGCGGGATTCAAAGGAAAGTGGTCCCTATGATATGTACCGACAGGTCATTTAGAAAACTTTCTTTTGTTTTTTTTTTTTTCTCTCTCTCTCTCTCTCTGTGCGTGTGTGTTTCTTGAGTAAGGACAAATACAAGCAAAGGAACAAACTCAAAAGAAAAAAAAAAAGAAAGAAAACAAGGTGAAGAAGAGGTAAAAGTTGACCTCATGGTTTTTTTTTTTTTCTTTTTATTGATTTGTTTGTTTTTATTTTGCTTGTTTTGTTTATTTCTCTCTTTGTTTGTTTGTAAGGAACATATGGAAGGAAAGAAGGATGAAGTTAGACGCTTAAATGAATGACGAAACGAATTAGAATTATGTATTCTTTTTTTTTTTTTTTTTTTTTTTTGTTGTTTATACGTGAAGTGGTAGGAAGAGTGAACTTGTAGCGGTATCGTTCTTCGCCCCGTCACTTATCAAGGTCTTACTCCCAGTCTCTCTGTCTCTCCTTTACAAAGCGTGTTTGAGTGTGAAGTTCCGTCTGAGAGTGAGAGAGGGTGTAAGAATCTTTAGTATACAAGAGGGAAAAGAAGAAAAAAAAATAAACTATTTAAACATAGGTGTGGTGTATTAGTGATGTTTCGTCAGAGTATTTTTTTTCTGGCGAAGGTTTACGGTGCGGGAACTCCCATAGCTGCAGGGAGACAACAGTCTCCACATCGTCTTCTGCATGGAAAACGTGAGCGGCAGGGAAGTCTCTTTGCGATTGCCAATGATGTGAAGTCGGATGAGAAAAAACTTCGTCAACAACTTAACGCGCTGTTAGAAGAAGAACGTCTCCCATTACGTGAACGACTACAACGTAATAAAATGAACAGTGATGATGAGGCATTTCCACAACGGCGTCTTGTGGATCTCCCCGGTGTGGAGCGTCGTCGTGATTTACCCGCAGATCCCATTACACGACTCTTCTTTCAACATAAAGGGGATCATGCCCTTTACTATGGCACCTACGACTACCCTAGTCGTCAAGATGAGGATCGTGTGCAGATTGAAAAACGTGAACCACGTGAGTGGACATTTAATGTAACGACGCCAATGTATGATTTCTGCCATCGCATACGTGAGGCGGCAGATCAGCGGAAACGTTTTGTGATTGTTCCCTCCACCATTGAGACACGAGGATGTGCACGGGTAATGCATGATCATGGACTGGTTGCAGGATTTCGTGATTTTCACAATGATCGGGCTTTCGCAGTAGAATTAAAGTACTTTCAGGGTGAATCCACCATTAATGTTATTGAACCTTGTGCGTATGATGGTAAAACCGAGTTTGAGTGGAGCCCTAAAATGATGCGACGACTCTTAAATACGCATGGTATTCACAATCGTCTTGTTGTGTACATTTGTCGAACAGCTGATAATCGTATTATTGATCACATTCAAGCAGTGAAAGAACATATTGGTGGACGGGGTTTAATGATGGTGCATTAAATGAGGAACGAAATGTTTCTTTATTCTTGTTGTTGTTGCATTCAGACATTTTTTTTTTTTTTTTACGTTTCTTACACACTCACTTTATATATGTGCGTATTTTCTATACTGAAACATTTATAAATGGCTTTAACACTGTGTTGTGTAGGGTATATCTCATTTATTTATTTTTATTGTTCTCTTTTTTTCCTTCCTAATCCGAAACAAACAAACAAAAAAAAAAAAAAGGTTAGAATAAAAAATAATAATAATTAAACGAGGAAGGGGAAGAAGTAGAAAAAGAAGAAAACGAGAGCAATGAAAACTGTGGGATTGCTCCTATCGGTGTCACCAACAGAAGACTCCCCAAATATACCACCACAGCAGAGTTATATGGCCGAATATCTTCTTTCACCATTCTACGATTGGATTGTCTTGTATTACCCTAAAACGTGGACTCCTAATAAAGTAACGCTATTTGGTATCTTTTCAACACTTCTTGCATCTCTATTATTGCTAACTGGAATGCCTTCGACAACTACATTTGATCCACCATACGCCACTTATGTTCCTACATCCTTGTTGCAAAATAAAGAGATGAAATCTGAGAGAAATATTGCGCCTAGCCCATTACATCCAACTGCGTTGAAACCATTATGGAGTTCTGTTTTTCCAAGTGGTAATGTAATGTTATTTGTATGTGGAATACTTAACTTTATCTATTGTATTGCTGATAATACTGATGGTCGTCTAGCACGTAGACTAAAAAAGACTAGTGAAATTGGAGAATATCTTGATCATGGTCTAGATTGTGTTACTTCACTACTTTCAACTTGTGTTAGTATGGCTGTGATTGGTCTTTCATTCTCAAATATCGCCGTTACAGTTTTACCTATCGCTATTGGTACAGTTTTTTCACATACATTGCATTATGAAAAAAATATTTTTATTTGGGGTAACCGGTTTATCTCTGTGGATGAGGCAATGATTTTCTTTGCTATATCAAACTGGGTTATTATTGTACTTCCTCAAATTGGTACTACAACTGTATCTTCCGCTATTCTTCATATGTTTTTATCAGAGGAATGGGCCCAAATGTTGCATTCTCTCCGATACATTGATCTTGCACTACTTGTATATTGGATTTCACAATTGTCTGTTATTATAGGCATTGTGTTAAAGGATGGAAAGATGCTCTTTCGTCTCACCACCATTACACTGTTTATCAATACATTCCTGTTAGTTGGCATCATACCAGCTCACATGAATCACATGGCAACAGGCAGTGTTGGTGGCTATGCATGGGGTCCATTTTCATATGTGGCTGTTTGGTGTATCACCGCAGCCTGCACTTCCAGCACAGTTGTACACATTCTCATTTACGCCCGCTGTATGCGGCTGCCTCACGTAGATCTATGGCCAATTGCAGGTATCGTTTTTGTATGGCTTATATTTACTTCCTGTCCTGTTGGTGGCATGGTGCTATCTGTGGCTTGGCATCTTGCTCAGATCTTAATTAACGTTCAGGGTCTCATAAAAAATGGACGAAAAACATCTCAAAAATCAAAAATTGCGTGAAGAGAAAAGATGATGTAGAAAACAATGAAAAAAAAAAAAGAAAATGGAGGATTAAAGATACATAAAAATGCGTCCATACATGAATGCATGGAACCAAGCACAACTACACACATATACATATACATATACATCCACAACAACAAAAAAAAAAAAAAAAAAAGAGAAGAAACGAAACAGAGAAATAGACATGCCTGTATTGGTATTTGCTGAGTGAAAGAAATGGGGGAAAACAAAACAAAACAAAAAGAATATCAAGTGTATGTTGGAGTGGTAGGTGACTCTAAATATTAATATTAACGTTTTTTTTTTTTCCCCTCGTTGCATTTCCACTCCTCTGAGAAGGGATAGGAACCTGTGAGAATGGATATTTTTCTGTTCAAACTTCCCCTCCCCCACTCTCCCTTTCCCTCCAGTTTTCTTTATTTGTTTCTGTTTTTTTTTTTTATTTATACGCACATGCTTCTGTTAGACTGTGTATGTATCGTGTGTTTGTGTGTGTATTTGTTTACCAACAATCGCTTTTCAGAAGAAAGGAAAAAAAGGGGAAGAGAATTACGTTTAATTCTGCTTGTTTGTTGACATTTCTCTCTTGTTCATTCCACTTCAGTGGCATGTTTATCGGGTTGTAGTAATTTCATTTGTCTCTTCACTTCTCTCCGTCCTTTTTTTTTTTTTTTTTTTTTTTTTTATACCACGAAAGAATTGTGAAATTGAGTGCGTGTTTGCCTGAAAGAAAGAAAGAAGATAAAGACATAAAAGGTGCGTGTGTGTGTCTGTGTGTGAGCAAGAGAGAGAGAGAGATTGAAAGTGAGAACAAAGAAGGGAAAAGGGAAAGCAAAAAAAAAAAAGACAAAAAAAAAACAAAGAAAGAAGTAAACGAGCGAGCGTCCAGACTTTATAACACTTACAATGGATCTTCCTAACATTGTTTCGGCCTTCCAGCGCGGCTCCTCCCAACTTCCCC
The DNA here is from genome assembly GCF_002087225.1 of Trypanosoma theileri. Taxonomy (NCBI): domain Eukaryota; phylum Euglenozoa; class Kinetoplastea; order Trypanosomatida; family Trypanosomatidae; genus Trypanosoma; species Trypanosoma theileri. The sequence continues at coordinate 847,671 of NW_021639845.1, forward strand.
GTGCGGTGCGTGTTTTATTTAATTACACCAACCCGCTATCGGAACGGGAGGCGGCGCAGTTGGCGGAGTACATGCAAGAACACGAGGAGGAGGCAGAACCACAACACGAGGGGGAAATCCCTATTGACATTAAAGCGATGATGGAGCGGCCGCTTCACCGCCTCCCTGCCGTTGCGGTTGTGCAGTGTGTGTTGGGGGCTGCCAAGACGCCGAGTTTCCCTCTTGTCTACCAGCGCCGCCTGCAGCGTCAGTTGCTACACCTGGTCGCCAAGCACACACCACTCACTCTGGAGGAGTGGCGGGCGATATTTCAAAACACGGCGGCGCTGCCAATGGGATACTCCGCCACCGCCCTTCGCTGCGCAGAGGAACTGCTGAAGGCCGCAGCGCCAACCGTATTTGATGCCGCCAAGACAAAGGCGGCTGCAAATACCACACGGGAGGAAGTGCAGGTCCTTTTTGTAAAGATCTTTGCGGCTGTGGTTTCACACTATGCGACCAGACATGCGGGGTGTGGAAAACACTCAACTTTGCCCGATTCACTTGAAATTCCGAAGGGAAATGAAAATTTCTTGACGAGTGGTCCAGTGCGACGTCTACGACGTATTATGGATACATACTGTAGTCATAAAAGGGATGAATGGAATGTAGCGGTTCAGAAGTTGTCACCAGCAGAAATACTAACATGTTTTGTAACAGCTCCATGGCCTTCTCCAGTCTTAAAGGATACAGTATTGCAAGTAGTGAAAAATACACCAACTCTGTTATTTCGACTTTTAGGAAAACGTCCTGTTCCTGGATCTTTGTTGGTAGAATCACCATCTGAAGTTATACAATCTTGTATGTATAATATGGGACTTACAAACTGTTCATGGAATAGTGCCCGTGATTATCTTTCATTGTTTTTGGCTATTTCAAATGAAAACAAGACTGAATACTTTAAAAATAATGGAAAAGATGGTTTTCTGCAGTTATTAACACCTTTTGTGAATAACTCAAAAGTTTTAACATCAGCAGTGGCACAAGAGTGGCAGGAATCTTATACATTACTTTTCCTTCAATCAGGTTCAGAAGAAGAATTACTTCCTTTGTTTCTAGAAGCTGCATCCTATTTAGTATTAAATAGATGCCGAACGGCTACAGAGAAAGCAGCTATTATGACTCTTACAAGTTCTATTATACATGCCATTTCCGAGAGTTTATTATCTGTAATACCTAAAACTAATCTTGTTCGCATGATTGAAAGAGAATTGGCAAGTCCTGCTAATGAAGCTGCATTAGCTGCTTGGAAACTTCTCCAAGTAAGTGGAGTAGAAAGCGAAGTTGAAGATGAGATGCGAACAGCATTAAAAAGTTCTAAAACCAATGAAAATCTAAGACGAGCTATGCTTATACATATCTCTTCTTCTCGAGCACCAGCAGATATCATTTCAGATCTTACAGAACCTTTATTAGAAGAATGTGGTGAAGTGGAAGTTTATCGTCCAGATGCTTTTCTAGCCCTTCGACTTTGTGTACAACGACGATCAGCGGTAATACCAAAATTATGTGATATTTTGTGTCAATCTGATGTAGTTGGACAACTTGGTAACAATACAGATGAATTGGATGCTCTTGCTGAAACTGCAATTGCACTTGCAAAGGTTAGTTTATTTGCTCCTATGGCACTTTTACTAACACATAAAAGTGGACTCTTACGACGACGTCTCTCTAACTATCTTATTGGTATAACGAATGATGCGAGTGCTGTTATTGCCTTATGGGATAGTCTCACACATGTGGTGTTTGGACTTGAAACGAAGGAAAAACCAAAGATATTATCATCTAATGCCATTACTGCACTTGTTATTGTTGCTTCAGCCCTTTTACGGCATACAGCTAAGACGGCGGTGTCGACAACCCTTTTTGAAATTGTTCTCTGTTGTGGACATGATCATATTCAAGGTGAAGATCCTTATTATTTTAATCATAATGGAACTTTATTAGGTCGTCATCGAACAAGTTCTAAATTGGTAAATTGGCAAGTATTTGAACGTCTCTTCAGTGGAGAACATAAACATCTCTTAACATTGCATACTGAAACTATTGCAGGAAAATTATGTGAAATTTTTAATAGTTCCATGCATTTAAGTACTGCCGCTAGTCGTGGATTAATACTTTTATTGGGTTTTATGAACACTCTCTCGTCATCACAACGGGCTTTTGAGAAACTTCTTAAGGTGACTAAAGAATCTGTGGATTATATGATCTCTCTGGATGCACGTGATCGTGCCATTGCAGCCTCTTCAGTCTCAGCACTTATGGATTACGAAAATCACGCACTTCGAGAACAACAACTTCTTAAAACGTATCCTAATAAACCACCTAAAGGAATGTCAGAAGATGATTATGAGGATATGAAACGAAAAGATGCTATTGCTCTTGAAAAAGGTCGTGAAGTGTTACGTAAAGAAATTGAAAAACGTTCTCGAGTTATTGAAGAAACTTTACGTCAGCATAAAACACCATTAGTAACTATTCGAACTCTTGGTACTTCTGGACGTTTTAAATTAGAAGGTATAGAAATATTATATCCTTATCTTCAATCTACACTTAATCGTGAAGATATTCCTGAAGTACTTGAATCTTATCTTGTAGATGCTATTAGTGGTTTACTCTCACGTACAGTTTTTGCTCCCATGATAGAAAATATGGCCCGTACTGTAGCTAAACTATACAATAAAGCCTCTCTTACTCCAGAGGATGTTTCACGAATTTCAACCATGGCATTACTTCTTCGTCAAGCAGTTACTCAAATGATTCCATCTCCTCTTTTTGTGGTGTTATTACCTTTTTCACAAGTTGCCTTTAAAGCAGGTCGTGGTGGAAATGCTGTGAAAACGACAATACCTGTGGCAACACAACATCAAATTATGGGAGTACTCTTGCAAAATCTTGGACAATCTCAGTTACCACAACCTACTGAAACATTACAACTTCTTACTACAATTCTACAAAGTTTTCCATCACTTTTTAAGAGTGTTCAGCAAGGTATTAACTTGCTTATGACTATGATTCCTGCTTCTCATCTTAATGCACTTGAATTTGGTCTTTTTAACAATGCTGATGCTGTAAAAGAAGTTACTGCTGCAGCTTATCACAGATTTTCTCACTTTTTAACTTGTCGACGAGCATTGGTTTTGGCAGCCATATGTCTTCATAATACATCTGGAGATGTGAGTAAATCTATGCGTCTTGTAACAGAGGACCCTAATTATGGTTTTTCACTAAATCCAAATGATTGGAATGATCTTATCTACTATTTAAAGAATTATGGTCAACAACAAAAATCTCATGCTACACAAATTGGTGAGGCGATGAAAGAACTCTTTGTTTTACCTTCTACTACAGAATCCCAACAACGATTATGGTTAGAGGATTTAAAGAATTTAGGAGGATTAGGTGCCGTTGTCGCTATCCAAGTATTATCTCCTTCTTTAAAAGGTGAAACCTTTCAGGATGCTTTATTATTTCTTTGTAGTATGGCAGAATCACCTTGTACAGAATCACTTATGCGACTTATATTAGCATGTGGAAGGATAGTTTTACATGATTGTTCATTGGAAACTCTTAAAAAAATGGCCCCAACACTTCAAGCACGTCTTTCTAAACCACCAAAAGATATAACCCCTGCTCATAAGGAGTTATATCTTGCTATTTCTACTGTATGGTTAACTATTATTAGTTGTCGTCTTAAGGAGACCGTATTATTAGAATCTATTATTGAACAACAAAGTAGTACATTAAATAATTCTAATTCTGCTATGGTACATCGTGTGGTATGTGAATCTATGGTTGAAATTACTCAAAATGATGATGTTCGTGCATCACCCAAGTTGGATGAATTTGTTGAAAAATGTTTAAAACAAACTATTCATTCTGGTTCTTATATTAAAAAGAAAGCACATGCCTATGGACTTGTAGGAGTTCTTCAAGGTTTAGGACTCCCTTCACTGCGAAGATATCACATTATGGAAACTATGCAAACAGCAATAAGAGAAAAACAAGCAGAACGATCTGGAGTCATGATATTGTTAGAAGTCATGTCAGAAGTGATGGGAGCTAAAATTGAGCCCTATGCACTTGCAATGTGTAGTGCATTACTTGAAGGGGTGGCTGATAAAGATCAGAAAGTATCCGAATGTGCAGATGATGCTTCTCGGGCGATGGTAAGTGCTCTTACAGGAGTAGGATTACGTCAATTAATTCCACGTCTTGTAGATGGTCTTTCAGCAGAACAGGCAAAAATGCGAGTTCCACCATTAAATTTTATTGGTTATGTCGCTTTTTGTTCACCTAAACAACTTGCCGCTACATTACCAGAAATTACAAAACATATTAATACTTGTTTATTTGATGTGAATCATAATGTCTCCGCGGCTGCTATGAATGCGTTAAGGCGTGTGGCTGGTGTTGTCTCAAACACAGAAATTCGAGAACATGTGGAAGTAATTCTTTCGGCTTTACGTTCTCCTAATACAGAGACAGAGAATGCATTGGATGCTTTACTTTATACACGTTTTGTGAATGCCGTAGATCCCGCTTCACTTGCACTTATTATCCCAATTCTTGCACGAGGTTTAAGTAATCAAATGCCACATACTCGTCCTAAGGCGGCACAAATTGTTGCATCTATGGTAAGTCTTGTAAATGATCCAAAATCCCTTAAACCATACTGTGAAGAACTCGTGAAATTACTTGAAGACGCTGCAGAAGATCCAAAAACAGAGTCTCGTACTACAAGTGCTAAGGCTATTGCTGCCCTCGCTGCTGCTATCGGTGGAAAAATAGTGGATGACATCGTCGCATGGTGTTTTACTACATTACAAAAACCTCACGTTAGTACTGTAGAGAAAGCAGGAGCTGCTCAAGTTTTTGTAGAAGTTGTAGAAAGTTGTGGTGATGCTGTTTTACATGATTCATTCCCTACTATAGAGGCAGGTATGATGGATGAACGACCACCTGTGAGAGAAGGTTTCTTACACATTATGGTGTATTCTCCTTCTACTTTTAATCCTACTACATTTCAAAGATTTTTACCTTTGGCATTTCCATGGGTTTTGGAAGGTCTTTCTCATTTCTCTGATCGAGTTCGTGATGTGGCATTGGCAGCAGGTTCAAGTATTATTAACCTCTACGGTACACGTAATCTTTCTTTGGTGCTTGATCCCTTGTTGGGTGGTGTTGTAAGTGAAGTGACAACTCTTCGTCAGAGTTCTATGTTACTTGCTTCAAAATTACTTATTCATTTGGTTCAGCAAATTCGTAAGAAAATGCGTATTCAAGCTGCTAAAGAAAGTGTTGCTGGAGATAGTGAAAGGGCAGAAGAATTGGAACAAGTACTGGAACAAGATGGGGAAACTGCTGAAGATGGAGAAGTAAATAATATGCTTCAAGTGGAAACTGCTAGAGATGTTGAAAAATCTGGTATTTCAATATTAGGTACTCTTGAGGAAGTTTTGGGTACAGATAACTTTGTACGACTCTTGGCAGCAATGTATTGTGGACGTCATGAACATAATCTTAATGTGCGAACTGAAACTAATAATGCATGGCAAGCATGTGTGGCAAGTATTCGTACAGCTGTTCATAAGATTTTCAGAGGTTTGGTGGATATTTTGGTATTATTTGCCTCTTCTGAAAGTTTAGATTGTGTGGAAATGGCAGTAAAGAGTATTGAATTTACATCTCGTTTAAGTGAGATGACAGAACCATTTGTTGATGCCTTATGTGATCGATATAAGGATGATAAACGCCGTAGTAAACTTGGTGCTCTTATTTGTCTTGCAAATATTGTGATTTATGTTGATTCACGACGTCTTATTAGTATGGGTGGTCAAATTGTTGGATGTGTATTGCCTGGTATGCAGGAGAAAGACACAAAAGTACAACAATGTGCACGTGAAGTTTTTGCAAAGGTATCCAAATCTGTTGGACCAAGGTTAATTGAAGACGCAATTGAAGCTCAAATTGAAACCTCTGTACGTGGTGTGGTAGAAGTAGTAAAGGTAAAACCAAGTGTTGCTCTTGATATTGTGTTTAAGTATCTTGCACGTCAAACTGAATATACACAAGGTAATCTTAATTTAATTGATGCTATTCTTGATGTGGAAGAGGCGGATGAACAAATGCGTAAATACGTAGAGGATATGAACCGAACACTCCTTGCCTTCTTGGTACAACGTATTGATGGGGCTAGTGAAACTTATCAAAAATATATTGAAAATCTTGATCGTGAATTTGAACATTTACCTATGGATCATTGGCAGAAGGCTTTATGTATGCCAGCTACACGTTATGGGGCATTACTTGCGGCAGAAGCATATGGTTTAGGTGTTTCTTTAGATTATATTGAAGGTATTGCCGCAGTATTCCGTGCAGCTATTGAATCACTTGGTAGTGATGATGAAGAATTACGTAGTCTTGCCGTATCTATGATACCACGTCTCATGGCATCACTGGAGCAACGTGTAGTTGCCTCTCTTGAAGAAGAAGAGCAAAAAGATCTTACAACAAGTAAACGAACTGCAGGAAGATATTTATTACAATACTTGGACGTTTTTCAAGAAACTATTGGTGTTACAGCACGTGCAGTCGTTACAGAGGAAGAACCAGAGTTTACTGTACTTGGAGAAGGACAACCTACACGATTATTTGATGCTCTTATGGCATTTTATAATAGAGGTCTTGACTATGGTACCTCTCTTCAGAAAATTCAATCAGTGGAATGTATTCAAGATTTGCTTCTTTATGCACCACGTACTGTAAGTGCAGGTGCAGCAAATACGGTTGCAGGACGTTGCTCAAAGGTATTATTTACTCGTAATGAAGGTACTGTGGTTCTCGCACTTGTTAAATTATGCTTGCAACTCATGAATTACCCTGCCAGTGGTAAAGAGAAAATGGTGGAAGGTACTATGGCTCTTGCTATGTTTAATGCTGCACTTTGCGACGCTGGTGAAGCACGTGTATTGGCATTACGTGTTGTTATTCAATTACTACAACGTTCGGAGAAGTATGCTGATCTTATTCTTGGAACTGTGGTAACCAAGAAATCGGCGGTAGATACACCTCTGCTTCGTGGTGTTATGTGCCGTTTTATATCGGTTGTTATGCGATATAGTAACTTTACCAAGGCCTTAACTCATATTACAAAATTAATGGATATTGTTCAGCCTATCTGGGAACGTGCTGAGACACCAGCGACTACGGCAGTTGCTGGTGTGGCTGTTGCAGCTCTGTGTAAGTCTGCGAGCATCACAGATGAACAATTTGCTGTACTGAAGGAAAAGGCTTTGACAATGATGTCCATGAAGAGCAGCGCTGTCCTTGGTGGTATCGCATTCGCATACTCTCTTCTCACAAGTTGTCCAGAGCGCGTCGATGCTGCCTTTGTTCGGGCGGCCACCAACAGCCTCCAAGCGGTGGCGGACTTTGGTGTGAGTGATAAGTTGAGCATCACGTGGATTCTGCGGGCGGCGGCCGCACTGCTGGGAAGTGGACTCCTCGACGCTGGCGTCTTCCGGCCGGAGGTGTACGTCCCGCTGCTGCGGCGGGTGGATGCGAACGACGAGATCATGATGAGCACCGCGCAGTATTACCACGACGTGCTCGCGGCGAAACTCCCGGCGGCGGCTGCGGCGGTGGCGAACCTCCCGCGCGAGGCGAGTGCGGCGTGGGGAGTTGTGGGGCACTTCGACGCCGACCTCGATGATGAGGTGGCCGCCGACACGGTATACTAACAGCGTATTTATATATATAAATAGGTGTCTGCATAGGTGTCTCTGTGAGTGAAGAAATGAAAGAAAGAAAGAAGGAATTAGAAATAAATGGAAGATAAAGAAACTTGAGGTGTTAATATAAGCTTAATAATAATAATAATAATAATAATAATAATAATAATAATAATAATAATAATAATAATAATAATAACTAAAAGAGACTGAATTGGGAAAACATATAATGGCCCACGGTCTGAGGAACATGCGCCAACTGTTAAAAGATTAAAACGAAAAAAAAAAAAAGAAAACCGTTGTGAAGGAGGGAGAGAGAAAATAAAATAAAATATACATATATTCCATGAATACTATTAATAATCTTATTTTTTGCGTTTTCTTCTTATTCTTCTTTTTTTTTTTTTTGGTCAAGAGGCCGCTACTTCCGAAGAGAAGGAAGGGACGGAAGAAGGGAAAGAAAGTAAGCGAGAAGAGAAGAGAAGAGAAGGGATAGGGGAAAAGAAGACAAAACAAAAAGAAGAGAATTAACAAGAAAACAAAAAACAAAAACAAAAAAAAAACACTTAAAGGATATACTGTAAAAGGTGAAAGCCCAAGATGCAGACTAATTTTCAATTGGCATCCGTACATGGGATGCTGTATACGGGAGGTAATGTTGTGTTTTCCCCAGATGGTCGCCAACTATTTTCACCAGTTAATAATTATATCTCTTCTATTCAATTGCAGCAAGAAGGTCATCGTTCACTTCCTTGTAGTAACAGTAATATTCAGTGTTTTGACCTATCTGCAGATGGAGATCTTCTTATTGCGATTGGTTCTCGTGGTCTTGGTTTCTTCTATGCCATATCTGCTGGTGTGGTATTGGATTCCATCGCTTTCCCACCTGATTGTGAAATTCGTTGTGTTAAATTTAGTCCTTGTGGCAAATATGTGGCGATTGCTCTTGAAAATACACTTCAAGTTTATACTACTCCAGCTAAACGTATTGTAGCATTTCATGGTTGTCATCGCATAGAGAACTTACATGCAGCACTGACGTTACCTATTACTAATATTGAATGGACATCAGACAGTGAACACATTTTGTTAAGTGGACAAGATGCCCGTATGAAAATTTATCCACGTCAAGGACGATTACAACACAAAGGAATGGCCATTCAACAGAATTCTCTGGTAGGACACCGTGCAGCAGTTCATGGTGCATGGTTTGCTGATGATGCATGCACTCGTGTGGTAAGCGTCTCAGCTGATAATGTTGTGATTACGTGGAAACGAACATCTGTAAGTCGTCGTGAAGTGTTAGAGGCTATTGCCACTGCACAACTCAACGCACGTGTAAATGCTAAAAAAGAGAATGACGAAGACGAAGAAGAGGAAGAAGAAGAACTTGAAGATGGTGGTGTTCCCAAGTCTTTTCTTGAAAAACAACGTCTGGAACAGCTTAAACTTGAAGGAGTTCGTGTTTCTGTTGCTGATGATATGTACCTTCCAGATATTCTTCGATATGCATTTGAAATTGAAAAGAAGCATCTTCTTACTCATAAAGGTAATGTTTCTGTTACAGCTTTCCATCGTCGTCGAGGACTTATATCTATTGGATATAATTCTGGTATTTTTGCAATTCACTCTTTGGCAACATCAGATGAAACAGAGTTAACTTTGGTACATTTACTTTCTATATCTGCACAATCTTTAACAGCAGCATCTTTCAGTCCTAGTGGAGATTTTGTTGCCTTTGGAAGCGCTCATTTGAAACAATTACTTGTTTGGGATTGGAAATCTGAAGCGTATGTTCTTAAAGATCAAGCCCACTATTATGATATTTCTCGTACAGCAATTACAGCAGATGCCAGCAGTATAATATCTGGTGGAGATGATGGTAAAGTAAAGGTTTGGAAAGCCTCTACAGGACAGTGTTATGTGACCTTTACAGAGCATACTGGTCCTATTACAGGTATTGCGACGAGTGCTGCAACTAATGCCTTCTTTACCTGCAGTCGAGATGGCACAGCACGAGGCTATGATCTTGTTCGTTATCGCCATTTTCGTGTTTACACCGTCCCTGAGCAGACACAACTCTCTTGTATTGCGGTAGACCCCTCTGGTGAGGTGTTGGCGGTGGGAAGTGGACAAACCGATCGTATCTATCTATTTGCTGTGCAGACTGGGAAAGTGATTGATCAACTGCAGGGACATGAGGCGCCTGTGGCCTGTCTTGCCTTCCACCCGAGCGGGACGGTGTTGGTCTCCGGCTCCCTCGACCACAATCTTGTGGTGTGGGATCTCTTCACCCGCGGCGATGGCGGGGAGCGGCTGAAGGGGGAGGCGGAGGTGCTCGACATTGGCGCGGAGGTCCTCTGCGTCGCCTTCAGCAGCAGCGGCCGCCGAATGGCACTGTTGACAATGAAACAGGAGATCTCCGTCTATGAAACGACAGTGCCAACGGAGCCAATCATCATTAAAACATTTCAAACAAGTTTTGATGCTGCAGGAGGGTGGAACAAAACGGTAGGACCACGAAGTTCAAATTATAATGCTCGATTTACCACTATTGCTTTTGCACCAGAAGGAGAGAAAATCATCGCCGGTGGAGAATCTAAATGGCTCGTCTTATACCACGCTACACAGGGATATATGCTTAAGAAATGGCCAGTCACAACTAATCTTGATGTACAAGGTGCAGAAGAACAATATCAATGGCGTCGCATAACAGAAGCAGGTCATATGGATGATATTGATGTGGATGATACTGATATTCATTTACGACGTGGAAAAATGTTGGAAATGCCAGGAAGTCGACATAAACATTTTGCAACAGGAAAACGACAAACTGCACTTACAGCTCGAACAATGCACCTAGCCTTTGCTTCTACAGGAACTGAATTTGTAGCAGCAACGACAGATGGTCTTCTTGTCTTTTCTACTCGTGTTGCACGACCTAAATTTCAACCGTTACAACTCAGTGCTAATATTACAATTCAGAAAGTACGTGAACAACTTTCTCATGGTGAACCTGTTATGGCTCTTGTTGGTGCATTAAATCTTGGTGATCGAATGCTTGGTATTGAATGTTTACGACGGATGCCACGAAATGCTATTCCAGTTGCTGTTTCTTCTGTTCCCTCACTTTTGTTCCCTCTCTTGGTACAATGGGTGAGTTCTGAGGTAGAGGAAAGTCGAGGACTCGAGCATTCACTTCTTTGGGCACAATCTCTCATGGTACATTCTAATGAGTGTGCAGGAAGTTTTGCCCAAGACCGAAGCGTTTTATTACCTGCACTGAAAGTTTTACAACGCAGTCTACAGCAGCAACGACCACTGACAGAACTAGCCAAGGAAAATTATTTTTCACTTCGATACATTATTGACATGACAAAAATGCAGAAGGACATCCTGCATCCAGATGTTGCCAGTGAATAATTATTTATAGGATCAGAAGTATGATGTTCTATTCATCGAGTAAAGAAAACATTTTTAATGAGTGTATTTGTGTGTTTGTGTGTGTGTGTGTGTGTGTTTTTTTCTCTCTCCGTGAGTCTTTAGAACAAAAAAAAAAAAAAGATAATAATAAATTGAGAGAAGAATAGGTGTCAAATAGTTTTTTTTTATTCTTTTCCTTTGTTGTTTCTCCGTTTAAGATTTGTATCTCTTTCAAGAGTATATAGATTGTGGAGTATGCAGAGAATGCTAACTCTAATTACCATGTTTAACATACTCATTTTATGTTTTTTTTTTTTTTTTTCTTCTTTTCTTCTTTGTTTGATTCTTTATTTTATTTTAGAAAAATGAAAAGCCATGGTGCTGAGGTGTCATCGCTTGTGAAGGAACTGCAGTCCTCTGTTGGAATCTCAACTCCTTCTGTCCCTATTCCGAGTGTTACATCAATGATGCGAAATGAATTTCTTCCTCTTATGCAGTCTCTTGAACAAAGTAGTGAGATTCTGTCTAAAACGTACGCATTAGAACTTGCCTTGACACTTGCTCGTTTTGATGCATTGTTAAAAGAGGAAGAACGACGTATTTTTGTTTGCGTATTTGATTCTCTTTCAAGGCATCTTCTTAAAGATTTACATCACTTTGTAGAAGTGGAGGGTCTTCTTCAACAAGATGTACTATTCTTAAAAGAATTAGCAGAACGGTGCCGCATGATTGATCATGTTTGTACCTGTCGTACACGTAATAATAATAATAGTAATAATAATAATAATAATAATAATAATAATAATAGTAGTATTGGTAACGTTAGTTCTAGTGGAGCTTTAAAAGAAAATACACGTTCAACATTAATTCCCTCATCTTCTTTACCCGATACTACTTCGCCTCGGGTAGTGGTAGATGGGAAAGGTCAACAGACGACACAAGATGTAGTAGATGGAGTTTCAGTAAATTGCTCTTTCTCTGAACTGCAGCAGGTATTTCATGGTAATGTAGGCAATAATCAGCAATTTGTGCAACCTATTGCAACCCCTTTGATGATGACTAGTGGGAGCGGAAACGTAAATACAAACGCAAATGAAGTTGTATCAAATCAATTTAATGATTCATTAACCCCAGCAAACCGTATGTTTCAACAACAATTGCCTCTAGGGACAATTCCATCACGGAATAACAATGGAAAACAGACGACTTCATGTCGACGAGAAGATTTTCTAGATTTTTTGATGGGTCGACTGTCAAAAAGTGATATTACATCCTTAGTCGATATAGTGTTTCCTCATGATAGCAGTTGTGAAAAAAATCAAACCCCTGTTAATAGCGATGAAAAGGTCACTTCTATGGGAAGTACCCAAACTAATAATACAAGTTTCCTTGCGGAAAACGGTAAAAACAATAGCAACGATAATCCCGTAAATCAATTTGGTAATAACCCTCAACCTATGGAAACTGTGACACCGATACACTTTTCACAGAAAGTAGATGATAGTGACTGTAATACACAAGTAAATGATGGATTTAAGACAGAAGAACAACAAGGGCGTTATTCCCTTTCTCCTTCCTCCACTGGAAGTCGTACAGTTAATCATACAGCTTTATATTTAAATATGTTGATAGAAACTCTTGTCTTTCCCAAGTCATCTGCAGCTCCTTCCCTAAACAGTTCCTTTGGTAGTGTTGAGGAAGTAGAAAGAAATGGCAGTTCTGTAGATGTTGTTACTAATGTTGTTGATCGTTGGCGTGGTGGAAATATACAACCCAGTGATTTGGGTGGAAGACTTCTTGAAGTACCATCTAAATCAGCACTGGGATTACTTTCCACTGTTTTTCCATCCCTTCATAACTTTACAGAGGAATTTAGAAAATTTGCTGAGATGGTAGCAGAAGAAGGATTTTATACTTCATCTTTTCGTGGTAGTGGTAGTGGTGGTGTTGGTGGAAATAGTACAGTTGATTCTCCAAGGGATAATTCCCGCCGCATGCAAGGTGTTTTTCCCCGATCTAAAGTTTCTGGTAATGGATTACCACTTAGGGACAATTATGGTGATGTGCCACATCTTAACATTACAGGTGCTTTAATGGCAGATGCTGGTGGAAGTATACGACCTGCTGATGTTGTCTTTTATGCTTTTATTCGTTCAATACAGGAATTGGAAAAAGATAGTGTAGTTGTGATTACTCCAAGGGGTGAGGTTCAGAAACGAACAAAAGAAACTATTTCTACTGAAGAAAGTACTACATTAAGAACAATGACTATTCCTCGTCAAATGGTGATGCAACTAGAATTAATGATAAAACAGGTACAAGAATCAATTGCTGGTATTCAGGTTATGCAAGAACAAATACGGGAGGAAGTTACTTTACTTGTTTTTCGTGTAATTACTACTATAGTAGATTTTCTTATTCCTGCTGTATATTTTGTGGACCGGCGTGTAGTTCTTTTCTATCGTAAATGGATGTGTGATATGTATCGTCTTCTTTGGGAAGAAGATCTTCTAGATCGATTTTCAGCTCTTGTAATGAATTCCATTCCAGAAGTACCTCATGAAATTTCAACAACAGCGATATCATTACCTCCTAACGCTCCAGTAAATACGCCACAAACACGTACAAGTGCTACTCCTCCTAATACTTCAATAACTCCAACACAAGGAAGAGTAAGTGTCGGTAGTAGCAGTAGTGGTGGAAGTAGAAGACGTTCTGGAGGAAAGTCTGGGTCTTCTGTGACAGTGACGAAGCGTACAGATACTCCTACCTTACCAGAAAAAGAGAAACCCAAAGTAGAAGTAGAGGAGACTACCAAAGAAAAAGAAAAAGAAAAGGAAAATAACATGGAAGTATATATTTCTCCAGGAAACGCCTACTCACGTGCTTCTCGTAATAGTGGAAATGGAAATGATTCACAGGCATTTTCAAATGCCGCGTCCGCACTTGTCTCATCTCTCTTCTTTTCTCAGGTGTCCGTTGCGGATGTTGATCCACACAGCTTTGGCTTCTTTGATGATCCGGCGGTGTTGCTGGCGGAATCGTTGTTGGAGGACACATCCACAGACACACCACCACCACGCGGAGTTCTCATCACGCGACTCATGGCGGCATTACTGCGCGGCACCAACACCGACAAACTACGTCGACTCGCATCTATGCAAGAACGTACTGTACGCAGCCGACCGAGAAAAGAACGATCACCGGAAATGCAACCCGTTGTACTGCGCAAGACGGCCTCTACACTGCGGGGCAGACGGCAGCCGCTGCGGAAGAAAAATACACCGTCGCCGCTGAAAGTCACACCAGCCGCACCAACTCCTCCTCCGCCTTTACCACCACCCATACAACCACTTGTAGGTACGGAATCTAAAACGGAGGCAACAGCAGCAGCAGCAGCACAACAACAACAACAACAACAACAACAACAACAACTGCGATTACGCTACCCTATAGTCACGAATGTTGATGAGGTGAAGGCATTGTATAATAGTGCACTTTCTGAGGCAGAAATATTACTATCACCCCTCGATCCTATTCGCGCCGCCCTCGTCCAAAATACGGTTGATTTTTTAGTCTCGGGTTTACATAATGTAACAGAGGCGTATGAAATTCTTGATGCCTACTTGGATGACGTTGGAGGTGAGCCAATTCAACCTCTCGTCACGGGACGTGTGGCACTTGACAGTAACTCAGATCACTCCAGAGGTGGTGTAGATGGGAGTGGCAGCAATAATCTTCATAGTGCCTTTAACCCACTCAATCCATCCGATTCGCCTTTTTCTGTTATTTCTGTTCGGCGTGCCAAAGCTATGCCTTCTGATACCATAGCATCATCAGGCACAACTGGGGTAAGAGGACATACTTCTCATGGGAGTCACACGATGTTATCAAAACGAAGCGCTCATGTGGATAAAGAAAATAGTTCCGCTGCTGTTATGGTTCTACCTTTGATACCAAAAGTTATTCCATCATGGAATTCAAAGGAGGAAAGTGAACAATTTTTCTTGATTCTTTCACTGCTACGACGCGAGTATATTTCTCTCCGAAACTCACTTGGTGTTGCAGCATTGGCTACTAAAACTGAAGCGAAGGAAACATCTATAAAGTAAAAGTAAATTTTTTTGTTTTTTTTTTAGTATTATTATTATTATTATTATTATTATTATTATTATTATTATTATTATTATTATTATTCTCCTTTGTGTGTATGTGTTTGTGTGTGTCTCTTTGCGTATTTGTCTGCATGTGAAGAAAAACAGTATTGATGCCCTAGTTGTGTGTTTTTATCTTTTTATTTTTATTTTTCCATGAGAGAATGACTGACCTTTTTGAGAGGGTGAAGTTGTTCTTGAACATGCACATTTAACTGATGTTGTTGTGTCACAAATTGCCGCTTTGACATTTTTTCTTATTATCATTTCCTTTTTTGCTTTTCTTTTCTTTTTCTTCTAAATAATTTATTGAAGTTCTTTTTTTTTTTATTTGTTTTAGTGCAGAGTGTTATACAATTCGTGAATACGAGAGTAGAATTTAACATCTAGGTAGTGAGCGTGAGAACGAGAGTTTATTTTCTTCAGGATATAGTTTACTTTCTTACAGTTTTTTTTTTTTTTTCTTTCTTTCTTTCCTTTTTCAGGGTGTGGGATTCCTACGCAGGTGGGAAAGGCACGCAAAAATCAACGGCACCACGCTGAAGTGTGTGTGTGTGTGTGGACTCTTTCTTTCTTTCTTTATTTCCTTTTTCTCTTTCTCTTATACTCTTTCTCTCCTTATTACCGAGCAGAAGAATTGAGGGAGTAAAAGAGTATAAGAGTAGAGGACCAAAGAGAGAGTTACTGTCTATTACACTTATCCGAACATTTTATCTGTGAAATAATGAGTGGAAGAAAGGATTTGCAATCTACAGCTGCGAAAAAGAAGGCAGAGCCTTATACTCCACAATCTGTTGGTGATAATGAACCAATTCCGTCAAACAGTTTTTTACTCCAACAGTTACTGTTGGATCTCGGGTTTACAGATACTGCCAAGACATTAGTACAGGAAACTCATCGCAAGCTGCAATTGTCTGTGAACTCACCCCATTCTCAAACCAATGTTGTGAGTGATGGAATGGACCCTTCAGATGTTGTTTCTACCAATAATCACAACAAAAATGGAAATAATTTTTTAAAAAAATCAAATGGCAACAATGAAAATGTTTCTAATACAGCTGTGATGGAAAAGGATGAGTTAGAAGGAAAAGAAGATATAATGCTAAAAAGAATGACGGGTATGACATTATTTCGTGCCTTGGCTCACCAAAGTGACAACAATGGTAATGGATTAAATGATAGTACAGGTATCTTGCAACATTTATGCAATATGTGCATTTCCACCATGTGTTGCAATACAGATTATCCTTGCTCTTCTGATGGAGAAGAATGCTTAACACCTCTCTTGCGTAAATTGTTCAACGTGCTTTTGGAAAATCAAGATGAAGCTATTGATAAAGGGGAAAAAAATAATGGGATACACTCATTTATTAATTTGCCTCCAGCATGGGTATCCCTCATGCAGGTTTTTTTTGCTTATGTGGAAGTCTTATGGTCACAGTTATACTTGGTGGAGGTAGTTTCATATGCGGATTTTCTCTTTAAGGGATGGGTTCGATACCGACCGTATATCTTAGAAAGACTTTCGAGGTTTCAGGAGAAGATTCAACGATTGCTTTTAGAAGCTCATCAACTTGAGCGTTTCACCAATAACTGTGAGAGATCCGATATATATTGCAACAAGAATAACAAAACCGAATCTGCAACACGAAATAAAGGTAAGAATGATTCTTCAACGTTACCGTCAATAAAATCATCTGTTCCATTCATTTCTGGTAGAAATGGGATCTCCATAACAACAACAGAAATAAATAAAGGTATTATTGGTATGTTCTGTCAAGGTGCTCCAACTTTTAGGAGGAATCTTGAAGAAGTATCAACGTGGATTTTAAATCAATGTGGTCGCTGTGTACAAAGTAATCTTGCAGATAGTAGTTTTGAGGCAAGAAACACAGAACCTATTTCCACTGTTGAGGATACAAGTGGAATATCTACGGGAGAGTCTAAAGAAATAGAAGAATCTTCTTCACAAAAATTATGGCATCAATGTATGGGAGCCGTACGTCAAGCCGTTCTCGTTACAAGTGAGAATGTGAAAGATCAAAAGGAGAATAAATGGGAATCATTACCATTGATTGATCCAAAACTTCATTGGACTCATGTAGCCCTACGTGTACAACTCCTCGCCTGGGTTCTTGGTTCTCTCGCAGAGTTTGCAGAAATTCTGCGAAAAGAGCTTTATCCATCTGATAAAAATGATAATGATGAAGAAGAAGAAGAAAATAATAATAATGATGATGAAGTAGAGAAGAATACAAAAAATCAATCCAATATAGGAAGTAATGAAGTACGACAGAAAGTTTCTCTTGAAGGTACTGTATTAGGATTTTGGTACCACAATTGTGCCTCGCAAATTGCAGAGAAGCTGAAAGTCACTGCAATGAAGATCAGTGATTCCTCTGCAGGTACTGCTGCTCATCATAATACTAGTGAAGGAGATGAGACTCTTCAGCGAAGACTACCACGTCATCATCGTGTAGAAGCGGTGAAAGAACAAGAAGAAATTGGACGATCTCTTGTTAATATTCTAAAGAGTGCTGTACATGAGTATTTTTTGGGTAATTCTGTATCAGTAGAACCATTTTCTTTTCAACTTCTTAATGATGGATTACTATATGATGAAGCCATAAACAGCAAATCATCTAAGAATGGATCTAATAGAAATTTACCACCAATACGAAAAATTAAAAATGAGAATGATGATGATTTTCGTATGTTCCTTATCGCTGCATTGGCCACTGGAAAACTTTCTCAGATGGAACAAAACTCTAAACCTCAACAAGTTGCATTTCATCACCTTCTTAAGCGAGCCTTTACTACACCAAAAGCTCTTCTCGATTTACAAGATGAATCTGTTCCTATGGATGTACAACTTAAAGCGTTGGAAAGAATAACAGCATACGCCGTTAGACGTGGAACACAAGGTAAAAATGGTGTGGTAAAAGGTCTTCCTCATCGAAAATGCAGTGAACGAAATCGAAATGGGGGAACTATAAATGAACCTACTACAGTTCGTACGCATGAAAATGATTCATCTGTTTTTGGAGAAGCTACCGGTATGGCTCCTCCAAGTCATACTCAATGTGTATCAGAAAATACAGGAATAGGTATTGATCTTCCTATTCCATTAGAGGAGACTGGAGAACCTATTGAATCTTTTTGGTTTGCACACTTTCAATCATTAGTACATCTTATGCTACGTCCAGCTGCTGAACTTATACAAGCAGAAGGAAGTTCTACATTTCCTCCTGTAGAAGAAGAAGAGGCAAGTTCATCTGAACATAATGTTGAAC
Source organism: Trypanosoma theileri (assembly GCF_002087225.1). Lineage (NCBI taxonomy): Eukaryota > Euglenozoa > Kinetoplastea > Trypanosomatida > Trypanosomatidae > Trypanosoma > Trypanosoma theileri. Next base: position 866,313 of record NW_021639845.1, read on the forward strand.
CTCCAGATAATGAAATGACAAATGAAATTCAAGTCGTTACGGTTACACCATGTGGATCATTATTGGCTTTATTAACTACAAAGGGTAGACTTCTTGTGTATACTATGCGTAATAAAAGAAATTCAACCCAATGCGATATTAATGAACATATTCAAGGATCTTTTTGTGAAGAATTAATTCTGGATACAAAATTTACTAAAAATGAAAAGGAACCACGTTGGTATGAACATTTATCTTCATTTCTTAGATTTTCACCATGCGGAAGATTTCTTCTTTGTTCAGTTCAAAATAATGCTGCTTCTTTAGGAAAAGAAGAAGAAGCTAATTCTCTTGCTAATGAATATACTGGAAAAGTATTTATTTATTCTATGCATTGTACAGATACAACGAAACATGAAAGTTCAAGAGAAATTAATAACGATGAGGATCGTCTTTATGCAGATTTTCGAATTCATACTGCACCTATAGTAGTTGCATCTTGGATGGATCCACGTTTTTGGGGACGTAAAATCTCTAAAAATATTCGTCCTCTTGATGAAAATAGTCCTGATTGGAAATGTGAGGCTTATAAACATTTATCTGTTTTACAATGTCTTTCATGTGGAACTGAAAATGTTATTCTTCGTTGGTCACCAGCCGATGGATCTATTATTCAGAAAATTGCCACAGTTCCATTACATGATATTTTGGTATCACCCTTAATGCAAGCCATTTATACTACCGATCAAAGAGGTCAGTTATCTATGTATGATGCTTGGAATGAACACAATATTGGATTTTCTGCAGGGAATTCTGTAGTGGTTTCTCATCGTGGACTCCCGGCTTCATTATCTATGATGCGTTCCTCTGCGGAGGCCCGCGAAGAAGGTTCACTTCCGAAGAGCACCGCACCTCTTTCTGATGGTGATATGCAACATGATTACTTTGTGGGAGCTCGTATTATTCGTTTTGATCGACGTCGTGTAACCCAATGTGGAGCTAAATGTGAACCGATGGCAACAGAGATATCTAAAGTAATGCAGGAAAAAGGACTTCCAGCAGGTATGGAGACAAGAGATAGTAGTCGTTTGGGTCGTCAAATTCTTCAGCAAGTTTTGGGAGAAGAAGAAGCTCGTTTTATTCCCTGTACACAAGCCATGTTGGATCCCTCATCCGCCTCTGATAATGAGGATAATAATGAGAATAGAGGGCATGATAATCATTCTTATCGTAATCAATCCGATACATACAGAGATGTTGAACCTTGTATAAATCCTATTCCTTTTGTAAGATCTCAACAAATGCATTCAGGAAGAAATGAATCTACATCTGTTTCAAATGATAATATTTCAATAGATGATGATAGCGTTTTTACTGGACAAGCTATTTTCTATAAAACAGGTTCTCGATTAGTGTTTGATGAAGTTTCTCAGATGTTGTGTCAAACAGCATGTTTATGGCCACCTGTTCCTGATCCTCAGTATGCACCACCACAGCAACCATGGAATTTACTTTCAATGTCTGTATCCGGTCAACCTATTTGGAATGAAGATTATGAAAAGAGTTTAATTTGTCATCATTGTCGTCTTCGAGATCGTATTGAAGGTAAATCCATATCATTATCTCTTTGTAATTACTATACAGATGCCAAAAAAGAGAAAAATGTTCGAGAATATAAAAAGTCAATGAATAACTTGAATGGTTCTAGTTTTGCAGGAGTAGGAAATTCTACAAAGAATTATAATTCAGTATGTACTTGTCGTCAATCGGGAAAACGAGTGGTATTATCACCAACTGCCAGTAATGGACGTTATTTGTGTATAATGGCTTCTGTTGGACCTAGCCGTGTGGCTCTTCATCGTAATCGTCCTCTTGAATATCATGCAGGAATGTACGCTTGTGTTGTATTTGATGTCCTTTATGGAAGTGTTGTGCGTGTTATTCCTGTTTGCTCCACATTACCTCATTCTTCCTTAATGGAAGATATTCATTCACATCCGCATTCAAATATTAGAAGAGTCCCTATTTTCATGTTACCCTGTTCTGTAGCTGTGGTTCGTCGCCCTCGTCGTCAGCAGCAAAAACAACGATCAGGGTCAACATTGGGAAGAAGAAGAAAAAGTAGTAAATCTCCACAGATGTATGGTTCTTTTGTACGTCACTTAGATCATGAGGATGAAGAATTAGAGGACAATAGTGACGATGATGATAATGATGATTATGATAATAATAATAATAATAATAATAATAATAATAATACAGTTGATGCCGATATGGATGGGGATGATTCAATGGTAGTTGTGGCTGTTGGTGCTCTTCATAGCAGAACATATACTTTTAACGCTCTTACAGGCTCTCGTATTAAAGTAATGAATTTGAGAAAACAGAAAGAACCATATAACAGGCGTGCTTCTGCTGAAGCTAGACCTCCTTCTAAACGTGCACGTCATCCATATCTTTCACTTGCGAAACCTGGTGTTTTCAGTAATCACCACTTCTTGGATGAGGATAGCATAAATACTGAAGATGCGAGAAATGAAGAAGATAGTGATATGAGTTCCAGTTCCATTGAAAGACAATCTTCAGAAAGTCGGGAACAATATGAATCTGAACGTCATGCTTTACTTCGACAGTTAGCTGATAAACATGGAATGAGTACTTTATTACGAGCTACTGTAGATCTTTTACGTGTTGTTCCTTTTCCTTTTTCACAATTTGATAAATTCAGAGGGAATGGGAATAGCACTCGACGTGTATGCGAAAAACAGTTGAGTTGTAATCGTCGAAGATCAATGGGTAGTACACATGTTGGATCAACGAACTCTCTTTCTATGCAATTGTCGTTAATTTCATGTCCTTCATTTCTTGGTCAACTACATCTTCGTAGTGGAGTATTTAATGGTTCTGATGTCCCATCAACAGTGAATCGACGAAATAAAGATGAAGCGACCATTTCTACAGATATCCGTCTTAACAATGTCCCGTTTGCCCTTGTCTCTTATCGCACATTACGTCATTTACTCACTACAGGTGTTTCTGTTTCTGGGCAAGAAACTAAAGGAGAAGCGACAGAAGGAACAACAGTAACGAGACCAGAAGGTGTGAACGCGCCTTCCGCCGCAGCCCCATCCCGTGAACGAACCTATTTTCGTTGTGGAGTGGTAAATAGTGTGGCATTGTGGTGTGATAATGAGAATGGAGGGGTATACGTGTTTTCAAGTGATGAATACGGTGGCCTCTTCGTGAGTGGAGGTTTGATTTCACTTGGTGAATGAAGTTGAATGCGATGAAGCGAGAATATCATTAGAAATGAAAGGCTGAGGAGTAAACAAAAAGAAGAAAAAAAAAGAAAAAAAAAACGATTACGTTCATATACTATCATTATTTCTTTTTAAGTTTTTTTTTTCACAGTTGGAGTAAAAAGGCATGGGTTTGTACACGTAGAGGGAGGTAGAGCGTGTTTCTCTTTAAAACAAAAGAAAAGATAGCAGACAAAATCTGATCGATGTACCTTAGTTATAGAGGTACTGTGTTTTCTGCTTTCTATAATTTCTTTTTTCTTTTGTTTTTCTTGAGGACGTTTTTTTTTTTTTTTTTTTTACTTTTTCTTGTTTTTTTTTTTCTCGCTCGGTGTATAGGGGAAATATTTCCTTTTCGTTTCGTTAAACGATGATGGTGTGGTGTTACCAAACCAGTAGAATTCCGCTATTTGACGTTGTTCTGCGTTATCTTTCATTTTTTTCTCTTGTTTAGGTGAATATTTTGTTGTTTTTTTTTTTTTTTTTTAAGTGTGGGGTGAGTGGGGAACGGAAAGTGCGTTAGATTACGAGTGAAATAGTGAGCTAAAGAAAAAAAATAAAAATAAAAGTGTGGAAAGAGGACAGAGACTTTCAGAGAATAAGTAGTTTTACAGAGGTATATAAGTGTGTGTGTGTGTGTGAAAGGGAATAAAAAAGGAAAGAGATCCATCTAAGCAAATGTAACATACAGAAGCGTTGTGAAGTTGTTTTTATTATTATTATTATTATTATTATTATTATTATTATT
>NW_021639845.1:870378-939051 GCF_002087225.1 Trypanosoma theileri
TTTTTTTTTTTTTTTTTAATTGTTATTTCCCCTTCGCTCTGTGTGGAAACAAGTCGTCACCCTCCAAGTAGGGGGACCGGAGTGAATGAATTACTGGCTTCTCTGTCCTTGATTTGAGATATTAAATTTGAAATGTGTTGCTATTCATTGCAACATTTATCCTCAGAAAAAAAAAAAAAAAAAAAAAAAAAATCTTTTTTTTTCTCTGGAGAGATATGTTACTACTACACCGGCACAGTCCCTTTTTTCTCAGTTAGGTTGGTGTGTGTAGATGTCTCTGGGTTTGCGATTATACAAAAGGAATTCAACTAGTAATAAATGATATATTAAAAAAGGAAAAAGGAAAAGGAACAATCAGTCGAGGAATTCTGTTTTTGTCTGTGTGGTTTAAAAAGTTGTAAAGACACAACTTGTACACACCAATGTATTTTATTTCGTGGCGGAATATAGGATAATAACCCCGACTCTTTTTTTTTTCTTTTTCTTTTCGTTATCATCGCCTTTTCTCATTTTTCTTTTTTTTTTTTTTTATCTTTTTCGGATTCGGCGCAACCTTCAGCCAAAAGAACTTGTGTTGAAGAGAAGAAAAAAAAAAAAAAAAAAAACGCCTGCCTGATAGTATTGAGTATAATTTTTTTTTTTTTTTTTTTTACCAAGTGACGTATCAAAGTATAATACCATGCAAATGATTTTGTTTGATTTGACTTTTTTTTTTTTTCTTCTGTCACTAAGTTGTGTGTTTCTCTCTTTATGTATACTATTATTATAATTGTTACTTTCTTGTTATTTGCCTGTTTTCTTTCTTTTTTTTTTTTTTTTCTTTTCTTCTAGTGAGTCGGGCAAGCTGCACGATATAACACTCACTTCTCTGTGGGGCGGCAAGAACAGAATCTGCTGGCTCTGCATACACACAAGGTAACAAAAATAGCCAAACGTTGTCTTTTCTCTATTCTCCATTTCTCATCCCTCGTGTGAATGACACCTGTGCTTTACACTATTCTTATTCTTATTCTTCGCGTTGTGTTGTGCTCATTACTACTGGAGGTGGCGGCCGCAGATTCACGACGGCTTCTCACGATTGGACTGGTCGCTGATAATCACTACGACACATTTCCCGCCGGTGAAAAGGCCCCATGGGAGAGTATGCACCACTGGTTGATTGAACAGAGAAAGCGGACGACTACAACTAAACTGCGACGCTACGATGTTGCGAAGGATAAGATGGATGAGGCTGTGGGACTATTTAATAGTATTCCAGACATGAATGTAGTGGTGAATCTTGGGGATCTCGTTAATAATGATATGATGTGGAATTTAAAACCTATACTAGATAGTTTTCATCGTACAAAAGTACCACATTATAGTATTTTAGGTAATCACGATCTTCGTGGTCATAATGATCGTTTTGGTAAAATAAATAAAACACAGGAAAAGTGGGTAATGAATAAATTAGGACTTCATCGTTGGTATTATACGATTGATCATCCACCATTTCGTTTTATTTTTATGGATTCCATGACGAATGATCCAGAAAATACAAATATAACGACAAAGGAAGAACAAACAAAATGGCTAAAAGAGGAATTAGATAAAGCTAAATCTGATGGACGTGTAACAATTCTTTTTGCTCATATCCCTATAGGATTTAAAACGAACCGTTTAGGTCCACTTTTATTACAATATGATCAAATGCCATTAGTTTTTTCTGGTCATAATCATAAGGGAGATTATGTGATACAAGGACCACATCGTGTGCATTGTGTTACTTTAGCTGGTCAAATTGAAACTTTATCTAATGCCTATGCTGTAGTAGAAATATTTGAGGATCGCGCAGAATTAACAGGTTTCGGTCGTGTACCTTCACGTATTATGTATTTTCAACCAAATGTAGTAGATATACTTCGTAAATACAAAGGGGAGTTAAAACATGATTTGAGTGCGCAAGGTTGTCAACCACCTCCTCCGGATAAGTTATGGGCCAATGAAGTTCTCCAAAAACCACCTGATCTACAATTAAATATTCCCTATTATAGAAAACCAAATCTTCCTCCTGCTAATGCAAATTCCCCACCACAAACCAGGTTTTTCATCGAAATATTGCCTAAATTAAATAGAGGAACGGGAGGTATTAGAGGTCCAGAAGAAACAGTAGATCTTACTTCAGCAACAGATAAAAGAACATGGTTAATAAATGGTACAAGAATTGTTAATGACACAGAACCATTAAGGAATAATATTAGTTCTATTTCTGCTTCTGTCCATAATGTTGGTGTTGTTGATGGTAGCGGTGTTGTTGTTGTTGACGGTAGTGATGGTGGTAACGATGAAAGTATCACAAAGATTATTCAGAAGGAAACTATTACTGATACTGATTTGGACCAAGAAATGGAACTATTTTTAAAGCTTGTCCTTTGTACACCTATTGTGGCTTTGTTTCTTTTATTGCTATGTACATTAAGTAAAGGACGCCGTTTAAAAAGACGTTAGTAAGGAAGGGAGAATTCCGTATATCTTAAGAGTTAAATTTTAAATTTACAGGTGGGGTACGAATTCTCCAATATTATCAAACCAGAGAAAGGGGAAAAGAAAAAAAAAGAAAAGAGAAGAAAAGATAACAAAAAAAAAATATATATAAAGATTAAGAATATATATATATATTATTTCTCTGTAGTACTGGTACCGGTACTAGTTAGCGTTGTTGAGATTCCAACCACCAACAGGGGGGGTGGTTGTTGGTTCTCTCTTTCTTTCTATTTTACTTACTCACTTTCGGTTTTTTTTTTTTTCTTATTCTTTTCTTTTTTCTATTTTTGAATTTTTTGCAAATTTCTTCTTCTTTTTTTTCTTTTCTTTGGCATTTTCTCTTCCCCTCCCTTTCCCATCGCCCCGTGGGGATGTAGCTCAGATGGTAGAGCGCCCGCTTAGCATGCGGGAGGTATTGGGATCGATACCCAACTTCTCCAGTTTTTCGTCTCTTTATTGTTTATTATTATTATTGGATTGTGAGTGTTGTTGTATTTTTTTTTTTTTTTTTTTTTTTGATTATATTTATTCAGTATGATTGGAATTTGTAATGTTATTTCGATAATCTCTCATTGATATTTTATTTGGTTTCTCTTCTTAATGTTACCTCTCTCGTCTCTTTTTTTTTGTAATTAAAGAAGGTACAAGGAAAAAAGAGGTTTAAAAAAACAAAACAAAAAAAAAAACAAAGAATAAATGGGTCTGGAGACAAATTCTAGCGTTAACGTTTATATTGGTTTACATTCATGGCCATCTACTCATCGACAGTTTACATCCTCCAAAGATTCTGTAATCAAAACTATTACTAGTGACGAAGAGAATAAAAATGAAGATAATAATGATGAACTTGATGAAGAAATTGAAAGAGTCATTAGGTGTAATAATTCCCCATATATTATATTACCAAACTGTGTACAGATGCATGGGAGTGGTTTGCGTCTTTTACTACATTCTGGATGTGTTGATAGTGATACTACCGCCAGTAAATTAAAAGAAGATGCTTGGGATGAGTTATGGCGTAGTGGTTCTTTTTGGTTACTCTGTTGTGCTGCACCTAATAATAATCTCCATGAGGAAGAAAAAGATGAAAGAGAAAAAAAAGAAGAAAAAGAAGTAGGAGGAAGTAATCCTAATCTCTTTAATAGTCTTAGAGGATCAGAAGAATCAATGCTGCAGTACCTAGTGATGCGACTCTTTGATATTGTTTCACATCTGTCAGTTTCTGTAATAAGATGGACAGAAGGAGGCGAAGAGTCATCAACGAATACAGTACATTCACCATTTTGGAGAAATTCATATCAAAAGAATGATGAATTTACAGATATGGATTCATTATTAAGATTTATAAGAGAATATTTAACAGAAAATAGGAAAGAATCCTTAACATTTTCATTTTCTCTGGTAAGTATTACCTTTTCTACTTCGACATCAGAAAAGAAATATGAAATTGTTATAACTAGTGTAAATGCTCGATATGATATACTCTCAGTAAATACATCTAATTCACTTATTGCAGTACGTACTTTATTTACAAATATAGCCCATATATCCATGAATGACTCTTATGAAAAAGAAGAGAATAAATATAGTATCCTTAAACAGTTAAACTTATATCTAACGGATTTACTTCCTGAAGAAGTTCTTCATTTTATTCTTATACATTGTAATGTATGGAATAAAGAGGATAAATTGAATTATCTTGGAGCAAATCCTCCACGAGTAGTTTATGCTATATTGGAAACTCATGATGGTGTTATTGTAAGAGAGGGAGTAGATAAAAATGCAAACTATTATGAAAGTACCTGTATAGAAATTGTTCGACATCTCTCTTTTTGGTGCTCATTAGGCACATCCAAAGTATATGAAAACACTAATAAAAACGTTAGCAATCATAATGAAGATTACCAAAATACTGTAAAGGATTCTAAATATTCTTCTCACAATACACTAAATCAGATTAAATACAATCTTTTGACACTCTTAATAGATACTGAACATTTCCCTCAATTGATAAAGGATTGGGAAAGGTCAAATAATAATAATAATAAGGGAGGTGACGTAATGATATCGAAGAGTATATTTCTTGAAACTCTTGAACGGGTTCATCGCAAAGAAGAGCAAACAAGACAGAATGGATTACAAGATCGAGTACGTCGTATTCTCTCCTCTAGACCACGTAATAGTAATCTCTCAAGACGTCAGTTTTCAGCTGTTAATATGACACTTAAATTATTTGGCGTGGAAAATGAGGCTTTATTGTGGTGTCAGAAGCTTGAAGAGAAGTATTATACTCTTCTTCATAGAGTTTTCTACAAAGATTGGGAAATTCAGTGCGATACTCTCTCAACTCAAGGAAGAAACTCTTACCAAGAGCAGGAACAACGACAACAACAACAAGAAGAAGAAGAAGAAGAAGAAAATAAGAGTTGTAGCACCTTCAAAGAAAATGAATTGACCCAAATAATAAAAAGATCTCAACAACAACAACATAATGACGTACATCTTCCTATTGTTATTTTATCAGTAAAAAATAGAGAATCTTCCTCATCGTTTTCTCCTTATTCTTTTAAATTAACATCATCTTCATTATTTCCGAGTCTGGGATGTGAGTTGATGTTAACACCGGGACATAATTCGTTTAGACGTTTAAGTGAGGTTGAGAATATTAAACGACTTTTAATAATGATTAATGCCGCTGACTCATTGCAATTGTTATTATTCTCAAGTTTACATCATATGCGATGTTACAATAATCAACTGATGACATCTTTAAATGAATATGTTTCTACACAACACGATATAGATAATTTGACATCACAAGAGAATAAATTTCCAACATTGAGTCAAGAAAATCAATTATTTCAAGAATTTATCCAGCAACGTCTAAGTAATTATACGGATTTTCCACTTGTGTTGGAATACATATATGAAAAAATACACTGGTTCACTAAATCTATTTTTCATTTGCAACAGCAGAATAAAGAAACGGTTTTTCAGAACTCTTCATTAAAAAAAATTGACGCGGTAACGCAAACTTCTATTGCCTCATTGGAATTACCTATTCAAGAGAAGGATGGTGATATGGACTGTTGTGGTCCAGAGGAATCTCTGACAGTGAAAAGTGAAACATCACGTCATCGTGCATTGGAGGAAGTATCGTCAACGACCACTTCAGCGTATACCTCGGAATATGAAGAGAATACTCCTTTTCAACAACAAGAAGAAAAGTATATTGTAAAGGATAATTTAGTCTCCTATCCTGATGTACAGGAAAAGGGTGTAGTGGAGAAAGAAAGAATGCATACTCTAGTTTTGGGAGAAAAGAATGCAGAGAAATTAAGAGTACTTGCAGAGTATAATGATTATAAGGAATTTCTAAAAGGTTTGACTTTTATTGGTAGATCTCACCGTTTACGTCGTGATGATATCAATACGGAGGGAAAACAACAACGTGGATACCGACTATTACTATCCACAGGACGTAGCGTAGAGGCTGAAAAATATCATTATAAGAGTGGGGATTCTCTGCCTGCTCTCAGTTTCTCTGATATTACAGAAGAACGTAAACATTGGAGTAAACCAGAAGTTCTGGATGATTATAGAAAACTATTAGCATATAATATATATCTAGTTGGTGAAGTAGGATGTGGAAAATCTACTCTGGTACACTCTCTTGTGGTTAATAATTCTTCTTGTACGTCTCCACCTATAGTGACACCCCATACAATGACAATGGAACGAACTTCTTTCATTGTGAAGATACCAATTCAGAAAGAATTGTTACCTTTGGGAGGATATAGAAATATTACCTTATCTAATATACAAAAATGGATATCTTTGGATTCTAAAAAAAATATGAATCCCTGTAGTGTTGGTGTAAATATTATTGAAACGCCAACACCTTTACTAATAGCAGCCTCTACAGGAAATGTGAAACTACCTATTAGGGGAACTGTATACTACATTGTATATCATCTACAAGATAATTGGGAAACTATACAATGTACCATTAGGAAATATATGTTGGCATTACAGTCAGCTGTAATACAATCAAGTCCTCATATTATAAATATCTTACAATCATCTAATAGTGATGTGAAGGATATGAACTTTGGGCAAGAATCACTCCCTTTACCAGTAGTGCTTATTGGGACTCATGCTGATATTGCATTTGATAATGTCTCCATGGCTCAAGAAAGATTATTTCAACTTCGACAGTGGTTTGAAGAAGAATGCATAAAACTGAGAGAAAAAACAGGAAAAGACAAACCGCATTTATTTCTGGTAGATTCATATTTTACAAGTACACTGAATGGTACGGTGATCAGTGAACATCCTGGAGTATCTACAACTTTTGAGTCTTTACTGTGGCGTACATTATGGTTTCTTCATTATACTGCACCATTAAATCCAATGCATATAGTAGCACGGTGGTTACCGCAGATGTTTTTCAAAGAACTTGGAGTACAAAACGAAATAAATGGTGTCAATCAAGAAAGTGATGATCCGCAAACTTTATGGAGTAATATTTACAGGACGAATGGTACTCTTGAAGAGTTTTGGGAAACAATACAATCTCAGCATGGAAAACAAGATCAAGATAATCGTAATATGTTAATAATACCTCCAGAAATGTCAAGTGTATGGTGGAAACGTGGTTCAGAGGGTCTTCTTGTACTTTTTACTGCACTTCAGCGATTACGTCAATTTATTTCATGTTCTTTTGATGAACAATCGTTAGATGATGCTGTGTTGTATCATTTAGGGTTTGTTCTTCCTGATGATCCAGATGAAACAACTGTGGATGAACAAGACGAAAATGAAGAAGAAGAAGAGGAATTATATCTCCGTCTGAGAGATATATTTTTGGAATCTATTTTTGAAGAATGTCGTCTTCGTGGGGTGTTGTTGTTTCTTCCACACACTTCTACTTCTTTAACCCCACATGTAAAGGAGGATTCTCATGATAACACTAACACAACAACAATAACAAGAACAACACCAACGCAGCGTATGGTGATTGTTGGACCCGAATGGGTGGAGAATCTCTGGTCGCAGACATTAGCACCTGCGCTGGTGGTACATCACACCTCATCTCTTCTGCAGAGTTCAACGGAAAGAGTAAAGGATGTGTTAATGATTGTGTTAAAAGAGTCTCTCAATCAGCTTGGAGTTAAGATGCCGGCAATGTACTTTGCCTGTGTGTGGCCACAGTTGGAAGAATCTATACGAGAGGATGTGATGGAAACAGCTGCTGATGCAAATTATAATATCCACAAAATGCAGGAGTATTTTTCATTGTATTTTAATAAAAGTTTAGTTTCATTAGAGTTATTGCAGCTCTTCTGGCAACCTCCACACGGAGTTCTTACCACGAAAAGAGAAACTGCAGCAATGGGGTTGATAGCCTCTGGATTAACGTACGAAAGTGAAGTTTTTGAAAAGGAGAAACTGAGTGGGAATAATGAAGAATTGTTCTTTAAGGTACCCTGTATAAACTTGAAAAATGAGAACACCTCGTAGGGTGTAGAATGATGAGTCAATGAATGAAGAATACTTGTTGTAACTTTAATTTTATTCCTTTCTATACTAACTTTTATCTCTCTGTCTTTATTTATATTTACGTCTATTTCCTTTTTTTCTATATCGTATTGTTTTTATTATTATTATTATTATTATTATTATTATTATTATTATTATTGTTTCTATACTTTCAATGCCGTCAAGAAGAGGTGTGGGAATACCTTTTTATTTTATTTTTTTTATTCTCTCTTTGTCTCTCTCTCTCTCTCTCTGTGGGTTTGTGGTATTATTATGTTTTTCTACTTTTTTTTTCTCTCTCTCTCTCTCTCTCTCTCTCTTTTTTTTTTCATTGTGTAGCTGAGATCACCTGAAACGACAATGTCCAGCTGCGATAATCCCCGTGAGTATCTTGCCGCTCTCGTGATTGAGATTGCGAAGGTGATGGAAAATGTAACGTACAGGCGATACATGGAGCCCCGCTTGTCAACGAGAGAAAAGGCACAACTGTGGGCACTGCGCAGTCAAGCACTCTTCGGTGATGCACCTGATGACTATGAAGTGAAAGAAAAACAGGAAAATCGAAAAAATAGCGAAACAGAGAAATCAACTTCAAAAAGAATCTCTTCTGTTACTGGATTTTCCTTACCACTACCACCAACCCATTGGTATCAGTTCAGTGCACGTTTCTATTTCGCAGCATGGAAGGCATTGCGAGGAACGATGACTCCGCAAGTGGCAGCTGAAACATTTTGTACAGAATTTTTTTATTTATTGAAACTTCATAGTGTTCCTGCTATGCTTCCTCTTATGGAATCTGCTCTTAATACGGCTCGAGCAAAGGCTACAGCTATTATTAATCATACTAATACTACTTCTACAAGTAGTACTAGTCCTGTGGCCGAAGGTGGTATAGTAGATAGTGATCATCGTATTCGTGAACTTAAAGTATGTAATGATGGATTCCATGTACGTGGATGCTTTGAAGATCCTGTGGTGATTGCCTTTATTTGGCTCTGCAGAGCACATTGTATACCTTGTGAAGTTGTTTTTGAACCACTTCCTGTAAAGTCCTCACTTGGCGAAGAAAATTTATTTCTTGTTAAATCGTTAAAGTATGGGACCATTGTTACGGAACCCTTGGCAGCGTTTTTCCTTTGTGTAAAATTGTATTTACCTCATAGTGATCACTGGCTTGGTGTACTACCTCTTTCTCAGACGAACACCTCCTCTTCCTCCTCTTATGCAGATCATGCAATAGAGAGAAGTACATGGATGGAGTACATGCAACACATTCTAACAGATCTCCGAATTCCACTCCTTCAGTATATGAGAGAAGTGCTGTGGCAACAGAAACTTAATGAAAAATCAAAAGGATTGAAGTTATCCCCACGACGTACAGGAAGAGGTTCTCAATTAGAAATGAAACGTACCTCATTTGATTTACTGCGATCTAGGGATGATATATCAAGAACAGTGATGTCATCCATTATTCGTTTTGAAAATTTTGCGATTCATTACTATAAGAAACGCTCCAAGTGTACAATTTCTGTAGCTGAGCTTTGTGTGGCTGCGTATGGATATATTTTTTGCACCAATCCATTGAGTAGTCCTTTATTCCCTCTTGCTGTGGTTATACCTTCCGTCTCTAAACAAATTGGGATGAACATAGATTCAAAATTAACACAACGTGGTTCTTTATTGACAGGTGCATTATCAGTAGAACCAATGCGAATGTCACCACTAAATACTACAGCTTTGTTAAATGGAATTCCGAAAAAATATCAAGAGATTGCAACTCAAATTTTACATGGTGCCAATGCTACACAAACAGCAGCACCAATGACGTTTCGTATTAATGAAGAGAATACAGGAATTGAAAATATGAATAAGAAAAAGGTATCACCGTTTGGTATTAAGTTTCTTCACGTTGATTCTGCGTGGAGTGGTGTAGCCGCTGGTACAAGTCAAGCAGCTGTAGAAGTAATTGATTGCTTGATTCAAACAAACTGTTCTCCTATGCGGCATCGCTTTGCTCAGATATTATCCTATGCATGGCGGACAGCAAATGAGCAGTGTATTGGTTTTCCTTTTCTTGTGCTTGATAAGGAGCAACAGGCTTTTCTAGCTCCTTCAAATGTTGAGAGTAGTGCTTTTGCACGTGAAAGGGCTTCTTGGAATGAAGAAAGCATCGTCAAAATGGCTAGAGTATATTGGTCGAAATTACGTACAGCATTTGGCATGCCATCATCATCATCATCGTCATCTGAACAGAGGGTCTACTCTGGTCTAATGTCGAGGTTGTGAGGTGAGGCGTGCGGTTTCTTTTTTTTTTTTATTAATTATTATAATTGATATTATGGTTTTACTATTATTATTTATTTAGGTGTTTGAACGTAGAATGTGTGAGAAAAAAATCATGTGTTCTTGCCTGATATGTGGATGGAAAGGATATTCCTGGGAAATGGAACGTATGGGACACTGAAATGAAATTAGAAATAAAATTAAACAATAAAAGAAAAAAAGAAAATATATCTACTTTTGTTTTCTTTTTTTTTTTTTTTTTTTTTTTTTTTTTTTGATTTGTTGGCGTTTTTCTCTTCAAAAGAGTTTATGAATCGGTTGCTACCTTCTTCATCATCATCATCATTCTCCCCACCAGTTTGGTGGATACAAGTTCGAGGTTGTTGTTGTTGTCGTTGTTGTCGTCATCGCTTTGAAATACAAAAAAAAAAGAAATTATTTTTACGGGGAACCATTTCTTCTTTCGGTTCTTTCCTCTTTTTTTTTTTTTTTTTTTTTTTTCCACCGTTGGTGTTGTTTTTTGTTGATGTTTTTCTCTTGACACTGTTTTTTTTTTTCTTGTTTGTTTGTTTGTTTTTCTTCTTCATATATATATATATATATATATATATATATAAATGTGTACTCTTTTTATTTCTACCTTTTTTTTTATTTTGTTGGTAATTGATATGTAATGAAAAGAAAGAGGAATGTCGATGAAAGTGCGGCATTTTGTGAAGATCACCGTTGCTGTGGCCATCGGCTACGTTGCCTATCGTGGTATGCGAAGTTTTCTTCGTAATGATATCACACTGAGTCTCACGGAGGTGGTGCACTTACTTCCGAGTGAACGCACTATTGAGATGGATGAGGGAACGGAAGTGCATGGAGAGATTCAGTGTGAAACGTATTTGATGCGCAGTTACCGTTTTCTTATGAAATTAACAGCAAACGTGAAGGGAGACATAGTTGTGCCCAACACTAAAGTACGATCTCGTCATCGTGTCATGCATGCAACAGAAAATGGTAGCTATCGAAACTTGACACATTCTATTGGGAGTAAAAAACGAGATGGTTCTCCCAGCATTATTGTGACGAACTTAAATCCCATGGTTGATGGTTGGGAACTTGCAAGCAGTGGAAATCTATGTTTTACTCCCGCATGTATTGGAGATGAAGTCCTATTATGTTATGAAGGAACAGTTAAAGCAGGAACGATGCCTAATGCGGTGGTAAGAAATTGTTATCTTCACCCAGATGATACACCAGGCCTAAAGAGACTCGTATTTGATCTAGTCGTCTATGATGTTGTACACGCCGTGCGGGTAAATGTCAAGTTACCCAATCACTATTGTGATGTGGTGGCAGTTCATACGAGTGGTGTTGGTCGTGTTCATCAGCCCAATCCACGCAAACCACATCATCTCATGTGGGAAATTGGCACTGTTGATGAGACGACGTGGAAGGGTGTGAATTCACTGGGGCCTGGTGTATTGCCAGAGGCGCGACTCGCCCGTCGTGGATTTACGGATGATGATTTAGCCGAAGCCGCACTGCGAAGCAACAAGGAGATGGATGGTAGTAGTACGATGGGGCATACACACTTTATATCCGATACTGCAGAGTCTCGATTTGAGGATACCATGGATCGTGACAGTAAAAAGAACAAAAGCAGTTCAAATGATTACGATTTAGGAACTGGTATGAATGCTAATGAATCCAGCAGTAGTATGCCCTTTCACCGTGAACGATCTGGGTTACCAGAAGGTACTCATCTTCTTATCGCCAACTTCATCCTTGTCTTTGAAGAGCCTGATGGAATGGAATATGACTACGTCTCCAGTGACTCGGATGTAGATAATATGGATGATGAACTCACTTCACATGAAGTGCATAACAGTAAAAAGCATAAAGACGGAAGAGAAATGTCTCCAACTCGTGGAGGATCTACCAAAAAGTCTGCAAAACGTGAAGAACGTGCCCGAAAAAAACAACAACTACGACAACGTAGTGTTGATTCCATTCTTACCTCAGGAAGAGGGGTTTCCACATATCTGCCAGAAGTTGAATTTTCATACAGTATCGCTAGTCTCGCCTCTGGAATGACGATACGAAAACTCCAAACAGTGAGTGAGCGACCTAATTGGGTTCCACGCTCTTTACTTGATTCTTGGCTGCTGCGATGGATGATTCCAGGTATTCATAAACTACGATTAGGGAAATATGCTCACTACACCACGTGGTTCGTACAGCCTGTTGTCATTTCAACCCTCTGATAAGGTGCCTGTGAAAGTTCTTACACTACACTTATTAGCAGAGGGAAGAAGAAGAAGAGGAAATTCTCAGTTTTTTTCTGTGCAGGCATCTCTTTATATGTGGTCTGGGATTGTGGGAAAGAGGTTAAGACAGAAGGAAAGCGAAAAAGAAAAAAAAAAAGAAAAAAAAAACGAGAGATGAGGGTGGGAGAAGGGAAGGGAAAATCTCAAGAGAGGTTTAGGTTAATGAGACTGGTTGTCACTGGGTGAATTCAGTATCTTACTCCATGAAAGAAAAAAGAAGAAAAAAAATGAAAACGAAAAATGGTTTATCACTAAGGTGGATTACATACATGTTATATAATCTTACAGTGAATATAGTTTAATCATTCAGTTGCCACCGTCGCTCCTTTTTGTGACTGTAAACATCTCCAGAGAAAAGGATGATTAAGGGGGGAAAAAAGAAAGAAAGAAAAAAAATAAATAAAAGAAGTGATACGCTTGTATATATGTGTGTGTGTGTCTGTGTTGGTGTGTAGAATAGAAGTGGTGATGATAAGAAAAGAAAAAAATAATTGGAGAATACATTACAAAGTGGGGAGGGGATTTCAGAAGCAATACAAAAAGAAGAGAAATAAACAAACAGAAACAAAAAAAGAAGAAAAAACACTCACAAATCAAAGACAAAAGTTTATGAGGAATGATTATCTAAAATAGAGATAAACCCATTGCAGGAGAATAAGACCACACATATTACTGTAAAATATAACAAACAAAAAAAAAAAAAATTACAATAATATCTTGTCTGTATGTACTGTTCTTCGGCATTTCTTCTCTCTGTTTCTCTTGTGACTAAGAAACACGAATGATTAGCGTAGAAAGAAAGGGGGAATGCCAAAAAAAAAAAAAAAAGTGATATCTAGAAAATTGCAGGAATAATCACTTTTATCTCTATATCTTTTTTTTTGTGTGTGTGTATGTGAAAGGTTCATTAACGCGTATATTGCGGCTGAGTACCTTTTTTCTTTCTTTTTTTTTGCATCTTTTTTTCCGTTGTTACTTTGTTTTGTTTGACTGCTTTGGTGTGTATTGTCAATATGAATGAGTCGTCTGTTGTTTTTGTTGTTGAAATCGATGCTTCTTTTTTTTCTTTTCTTTTTCTACCATTATTCCCTTACTCGTCTGCTTTTTTCCTCTCCCCTTTCTGTTTTTCCATGTTCTTGTTAATAGTTGAATGTGCTCTTGCAGATAGTGACAAAACTTGTGTATACTACATTTCTCTCTTAAAATTAAATTGTTTTGTTATTACGTTTTTGTTTTCTTTTGTGTACCTCTCTCTTTTTTTTTTTTTTTTTGCTTTTCTTCCTTTTTTTTCTTAATGTATGTACGGATGTGGTAAAGGGAAAGAGCAAAGTGAGGAGTTTTACAGATAGACAAAACGATGTCAGACTGTGAGAACAGCAATCAGAAGATTCATAATCATCATCAAGAAAATAATAATAATAATAATAATAGTAGTAGTGATGATGATGATGATGAAGACTTTCTACCTTCTATTCCAGAGGCCTTATTACATAATTCGCAGAATGAAACCGCAGTCGCAGGAATGTGTTCTGCAGAAATAACACGGGAGAAACGGCCCCGTTCCCCGAGTGGAGAACATGAAACCCTCAATAGTAATAATAACGACAATATACATAAGGAAATAGCAGAAGATGTGAATATGATAGAATCTGATGATAAGAAAGAGGAGATGTGTGTTATGAAATTACTCAATAGTGAAGGATATCCAACACCTTCACTATACGAACGTAGTTACCGCCATGATTCTATTATACATGATGTGGCTCTCGTGAAGGATGAACTTGGTGCTTTGATTGTTACAGTAGATGCGATGGGAACACTACGTGCTTGGCGTAAACTTCCACGTGGTGTATTTTTCATGGGAGAACGTCAAGGTCTTTTCCCACAAAGTGATACAGATCAAGAAAGAGAAATGAAGAAGTTGGTAGAGCACCACGTATTAGCGGATTCTCTTACCTCTTCCCTTTTTGTAGTTCGAGTTACACCACGTGTGGAGATGATAGCTGGAGTTGTGACAGTATTTGTGGAGATTCGTCGAGTGAACCCTACTTTAATGGCGGTAGAGTCACGTTTGTCTTTTCAATTTAGTGCCACTCTTCGAAATAAGAAGGCATTATCATACTGGAAAGAAACTGTTACTCCACAACCCTTCTTATTGCATTATGAATATGAACCATATATTGTTTTTTTCACATCGGAACCAAATGGATCTAGTGGTGTAATTTTATTCCCATGCTTCAGCAAGAGAAGTTTAGGTGATAATGCAGTTGCAACACTTTTACCATCTCGTCCATTAAGTACCGCTAATATTGTTTTATGTTGTCAACAACATCGTCCAAGTGGATTAGTCGTTTTGGTAGATGAAAAGGGTATTATTGACTACGCACGTATGATGACATCATGTGATGATGAAGGGAATATGATTATCTCTCTTAGTGTTGTTCCTGGTGTCCCATCTCGTGGTGCAGCAGATCCAATGATGTTACGCAAATGGATTACATTTGAGCGTCGACAAAAAACAGGTTTTTTCACCTTACTTCGTGAATCCGTTACGAATGTCAAATCATGCAAAACAATGATACCACTCAGTGTTCGTTTCTCTCCAAGTGGAAAATATTTTGTGGTGACAAGTTGTATTTTATACAATGCTTGTGTGTGTGTATGTTCACATTTGTTTGACTTTGCTAGTGGAGGCTTTCTCTGCCGTGGTGAGACGGAGGAGGTGAGTGTGCCGCAGTTGCGGGATGAAGAGTCCAAAGCAGCAGCACTCTTATCACTGCGAGGTGCGGTGTTTGATGTTGTGGTGGAAGAGGCGGTTGGGAAAGTCCCACAGAGCGGTAGAGTTGGGGGTGTGTGGGTGTTTGTGCCGGAGATCGGCGTGACTTCCTGCTCAGAAGAGCGGGTCGGCGGCAGACGCATATATGTATTTAGAGCCTCCATACCAACAACAACTACAACAACTAGTAGTAATAGTACAAAGATGGAGCTCCACATGGAACAATTACCACGTCAAATTGGAGATGTTGAGAAGAACATTCGTGAAACTCCACTGCAAGGTGTGTTATCAACAACAACAACAACAACAACAACAACAACAACAAGAAAATTTTCTAACTCTTGGCGTTTAGCTGCGCCATTGGTATTACTTCGACTTGCCATTCCCGCAAGTCAAGCATTGAAAAATCTTGTAGCGCAATCTCCTGTTGGTTTGGCACTTTCACAGGAGGATGTTAAACGCCTTTTCGTTGTGCCAAGCAGTGCGGATCTTGCTGCCGTTGCTGCTGCTGCTGCTGCTAATGGTGGAAGTACTTCTTGCGTTGGTGCTGATGATCCAATGTTCTGCACTACCTCACTTGGAGAAAATGCCCTTCTCTTGTATACAAACTATGAGGCTTCTATTGAAGGCATCGCATTGGGAAGAGATATTATAGATACAGCCACTGCAGATATGGATGCAGATATGTTAAAGTTAGAACAGATACGTCATGAAAAGATTTTAACAGAATTAACTCAGAAGCGTGATTTTAATTGTGGAGATCTGCAGCAGTTACAGTCCTCTGTTCAGGCTGTGGCACCACGGGAAACAGAAGAGACAGATAATAGAGAACAAGATAAGAAAGAGTCCATATCTACAAGAGAAAATGATATTTATGAGGAAGAAGACACAGATGTAGAGGATCGTCGAGTAAAACATATTATTACGGCATCTACATCACGTAATATAGAATGGGGAGATACAAGTATGTATGCCTCTTTCTATGTGAGTTCCTTTGGAAAAATTACGGTACACCTTATGCCATCTTTTGCTCCAAAAACTGTTGAAAATTTTATTGGATTAGTTCGTCAAGGATTTTATGATGGTTTAACATTTCATCGTGTTGTACCAGGGTTTATGATTCAGGGAGGATGTCCAATGGGGGATGGTACTGGTGGGAAGAGTATTTTTGGTGGGACTTTTGAGGATGAAGGGTTAAACATAATGGAGTATTTTCTCTATCCAAGTGTTTATTGGCTTTGTATGGCGAATCGTGGACCCAATACGAATGAATCGCAGTTTTTTATTACGGTTGGAGAAACTGCACCGTGGTTGAATGGTAAACACACTGTTTTTGGATTTGTGGTGGGAGGGAAGTCGGTGGTACAGGCAATCGTGCAGACACCAAAAGGGGAGGATGACAAACCACTGACACCCGTTGTGATGGAACGTGTCGTGGTTACAGAGAAATCTAATAACAACTGACACATGATCTAACAAGAAAAAAGAAAAAGGACTTGAAGTGAATAGTCTCTTACCAGGAATGTGTCAGGGGAGGGTAAAAAGAAAAAAAAAGAAGAAGAAGAAACGAAATAAAAAACGAGTAAAATAGCTAGGTTCTGCAAGTAAAATGTGTTAACTTTATTTGTCACCAAGTTCGAGTTATGTTTATATGTGTACGTAGATTTTTTTTTTTGTTTCATTTGTTTTTTGATTTGTTTTGTTATTATCATTATTCTTATTATTATTATTGTTATTATTATTACTATCAATAGTAGTAGTAGGAATATAGTTGATTTTTCCTGTCTTTTTTTTTAATCTTAGGATTTAATTTTATACATTATTAATAGCGATAGTAGAAATTATTTTTAGTTGTAGTGAAAGTGTGAACTGTTTGTGTGTGTGTGTGTGTGTGTGAAAAAAAAAAAAAGAGAGAGAGAGAGAGAGAGAGAGAGGGAAGGAGTAGTGTTTAATGTTGGAAGCCATGTTTGATTATGACAAACTGGTATGGACAATATTCTTTCCAGTCTTCTGTTCACTGGCCATGTGGTTTTCAATAGTATTGGCGCTTCTATTACGCTCAGATGCTGGTTGCGCGAGGCGAGAAACTGCTCGACGGACCATTCTTGATATTGAGCATTCTGGGATGCCAGTTCCTGCTTCCTTTCATAGGTACACAAAGGCAGTATTACGCCGCGCTATTGTTGTCGTGGGTGGAGACTTTGCTAGATCACCCCGCATGCAGTATCACGCTGCTAGTTTGGCAAAAAGTGGGATGTTTGATGAGGTTGTTTTGGTGGGATTTGATATGGGAAATACGCTTATTCATTCTCTAGAGTCTATGCGTTCTAGTTCTACGGATACGGATTTTATTTATCTTAGAGAGCATGATCCTCCTAGAGAGGAATATAGTTGCATCATTGATACAAGTTGCTTAATACCACCAATAACTCCTCCTCCTTTTTTTCGTTTTCTTTTTCCTCATCCACGTCTTTATTGGGTGATGTCAACATTATATCGTATGTCTATCTGTGCTGTTGTTTTTGCTTGGTTGATTATCCGTGCCTCCTTAATGGTGGTTAATAAACATGGTCAACTACTTTTAGCTGATCTTATTTTGGTACAATTACCCCCAGCTGTGCCTTTTGTTCCTATTATAAAATACCTTGTTCGCCCTTGCGTATTAATAGTAAATACAATACTGTACTATTGCTTTATAATACCTGCTTCATGGATGAAGAAAACTGCATTCAGTGAAATACATGAAGGATTAAAACTTCAACAAGAATTAAAAGAGAATAAAAATAGAAAAACTTCTTCACGGTTGGTAATGTGTCCTGCTCTAATTGTGGATTGGCACAATTTTGGATTTACAATTATGCAAAATGATGGTAGACCTTCTATAATGGTTTGGATCTATCGCTTCTTTGAGTGTAATTTATGCATTGGAAATGGTAATGTGACTGTTAGCCAAGCTATGCGAACAGCTCTTTGCCAAAGAGAAGAAAATAATGCAAGTAAAGAAATAGATTTTAAATCTAAAAAAAATCAAGTTGTGGTGTTGTATGATACAGCTCCATCTTTTTTTGGTCCTTGCTCACGAAGTCAATTTGTGGAAGAAGTATTGACACCCATGCTACAATTAACTTCTACTAGTCGTAAAGAAGTTATGGGGTTATCTCCCCCACCTGCATTTATTCTAAATGATAGTGTGAAGGAAGAAGATTCTTCTTTGGGTAATACTGGGCGTAAAGGATTATTTATGATTGCATCTACCAGCTGGACACCAGATGATGATTACACTATGGTAATAGACGCATTGGTGCGAATTGATAAACGTTTACAAAAACAACTTCAAGAAGAAGGTGGTAAGACTCTATTACATCCTGTGCGGTCTATTTGGCTTCTCGTAACTGGTAAAGGTATCTCACGGGAACGTTTTGAAAAGGCCGTTATTGCTGCTCATTTATCACCTTTAGTAATGATCACAACGGTATACTTTCAATCGTATCAACACTATGCCATGGCGCTTGGTGCGGCGGATGTGGGTCTCTGCATGCATCGTTCCTCCAGTGGACTTGACTTGCCGATGAAGGCGGTGGACATGTTGGGATCTGGTCTCCCAGTGGTCGCCCTCCGCTACGATGCCCTCAGTGAATTGCTCGATAAACAACACGGTTGGCTCTTTAGCAACGCAGAGGAGTTGGAACACATCATTTGGCATTATCTTCTCTCTTATAATACCGCTTCCAATAAAGAAGAGTCTTTGGAAATAAAAAGACGTCACGTAATGGAAAGCCGACGTGAAACATGGGATGACAAATGGAATTCGGCTGTACTTCCTCTCTTGCAGAGGTTACTCTGAATAGGGCGAAGGAAAGAAATGAAAAAAAAAAAAAAACCACAAAACAAAAGGGGGGAAAGGAACCAAAGAGAGAAGTAAAAAAAAAAAAAAAAGGCAAATTTATAAATGGGCCAGTGAAAAACAAGAAACAAAGTAACAAAAGAAAAACGAGTTTTAGTGCTAAAAACAAAATACAAAAAAAAAAATAACGAGAGAATTTCTGTATAGTAAAAAGCAGGAAATTAATGTACTTGATATTTCTTTTTTTTTGTTTAGTTTGGTTTGGTTTTTGGTACTTTTTGCGTCAGACACTCTTCTCTTTCCCTTTTTTTCTCTCTTAGTTCTTTTTCATTATTTGTACATTAAAAAGAAGAGCAAATATAGTGTAAGAAGAAAAGGAGGCAAAAAAAAAAAAGAAGTTAAGGATAAGAAATATAAAAGATTGGATATGTTTTTTATTCGATCTGGTAAGAGTGGAGGAAGTGTATTCGTGAAATGCATATGGACATCCCGATCGTATCACAGTTCTACCGGTGGTTTATACTACCGTGCTCATCACCCAGGCAATCATAGACAATCAAAAGCGGTAGGACAAGCCGCTGCGGCTGCAATGCAATCATCAGCCATAAAAAGTACGTATTGGGAAGAGAAGAGTGGAAGTTCGGAAAATATACAAGGGAGAAAAAGTGAAAATAATAATAATAATAATAATAATAATAATAATAATAATAATAATAATAACAGAAACAGCTGTGGTGCTACAAATAGTTCTTTTAACAGCATGGACTCTCCACCCATATCAGGACCGACATCTCCGCAGGCGTATTTGTATCGTCTGCATCATGGACGTTTTGATAGTTTGACTTCTCTTCTTAGTATGCCATATGCGGCACCGCCATTGCGAATTCTCACAGATGTGCTTCGTGAAGCAATGCAATTAAGACTACATCTACGGAATAAAAGAATTGAAAATATACAGAGCACCAATGATAAACAAAATAGTGATATGTTAGAAATTTTTAAACGAGTCACAAAGTCTTTATCTGACCCACTTGCTGCTCGATTACTTCTTCGAAAGGCAGTAGAAATGGTACAAGAAGTAAAAGAAGGGGTGACGGAGTTGGGAGATAACCTTAGTGAACGTGAATTTCAGCAACAATTACTTGAAATAGAATCTTTTGTCGAACAACTACGTCAATGGAATACTCCTGTTGCATTATTAACTTCTGATTCTAATACTATTTCCTCTTTAGAAGATGAAGATGTTCGATTGATGTTGGAATGGAACCTACCAGATGTTGTTATGACTGATATGTGGCGTACAGTCTTGGAGTTGTGTAGTCTGACAGGTAATTTTACTCTTGCTGTTGAATCTCTTGATCAGCTTATTAAGCTTAGTGAGTTACTTGAGCGTGTTGCTGAAAAAATGAAAGAGAATGAAAAGCAGGAAGATGAAGATCATCAATTACTAACATTTTCCTTAGATACTGTTGTGGAAACTGTGGAAGAAGAAGCGCGACATACTCTCATACCAGTCTCAGCAATTGATCATATTTATGCCATTCAAAGTTGTGTTCTTACTCGAAAATTTGATATTGCATATTCTCTCTTTCAAAGGTATATGCAACACGCTCAGAATGGTGTATTTCCTCTTGCAGAAAAAGATATTACTAAAGCACTAGTTGCTCTTGCCTCTAGTTGTAATAATACCGCTCATTTTACAGAATTACAAGAGTTATTAGTGGAAAGTGAAGCTGCTGCTGTTGTATCGGTTTCTGTGGAACTATACACTGCCGTAATTGAGGCTGTGAGTCGTGCTATTGAAAACCCAAAACGCATGTCTGTGGCCCTTGCCCTTTACCGTCGATTGCGAGATGTTGGATTACAACCAAACATCAACACATACGCCGCACTTATTGCCTGTTGTGCTACTACAAAGGAACCAACACATGCATTTGCGTTTTACCACGAGGCGCGGCAACAGTGTGGAGTTGATAACTTTACACCGGCGGTGTATACGAATTTACTGCGGGCGTATGCGACTGCCGGTTATGGGGCGGATGCGCGGCAGACGTTGGAAGTACTTGCGGAGGCCGGCGCCCCGCTTACACGCAGTGCCTTCCACGCCGTGCTCTCCTCTGCTCAGACGGTGCGGGATGCGGAGGAGGTGGTGAGCCTTATGCAGACATCCTACAAGATTGCACCCACTCCACAAACGTATGCATATTTGATCAAAACAGCAAGTCTTAATCCTAATGGTGTTTCTACTGTTCTTCGTATGTTTGATTGGCATGAACTTACACTCAAGAATCTATTAGAGAGTGGGAGTATCATTACACAACTCTCTCCTCAGGAAACACTTGATGAACATACAGAAAAACGAACAGCCCTTAGTACGAGTGGTACTGCTGTTACATTAGAAGAAAATATTTTAACACACTACCCAATTTATGGTGAAGCTGTTGAGACAGCACTTTTACGACTTCGTGTAGATCCTACAATGGATCCACGTCTTGATGCCTATATGCGTCCACTCTTACGTGTAGCTCAATTACGTATGAATACTTTTACTGGAATGAGTCCACAGGCACCCACACGTATTCCTAAAGGTTCTGCTATTGCTGTTCTGGCACCTGATGTTTTGGCAAACATTGAAGAGTGGTTTATTCCTTTTGTTTCTTATTACTCTGCGATAGTGATTCCACATTCTTCACTTGTAGCATTACGACGTGGAGGTGGACGACGAATTGACACTACCTTTGAAAAAGGACCACAACAATTACTTAATGATTCAGATTGGCGTGAGTTAGGATCAGAGCAGGAAGTTATAGTGGAAACACGACGGCGTATTTTAATGCAATTTTTACAAAAATATCGTGATGTTATTCATTTAGTTTCTTTAAAAGAGGAACTGGCATTAAGCCGTGATTGTGATCGTTATGGTATTGGTGTAAAGAATATATTTGCCAGATCTGCTGCCTTTGCGCTAAACTTGGCACGTATGGACATTGTGAATGCAAGGAAAGTGTATGCTGAACAAGATTGTAATATCGTTTTGGTCTCAGCTGATTTTGATAAATGCGGCAAGTATGTAGTAGATCTCAGACGGGAATTACTTCCGCATCCGAAAGATACCGACAGCAGAAGCCTTAGTGGTCTTACAGATGGACTGCAGCGGGTGTGGTATCATAACCCTCGCACAAGTCCGCAGTGGCGACCACCACAAGTCTCAGTTGCCTCTCTTGTTGACAGTGCTAATTAGCACAGAAGATTGTGAGGCACAGTGATTAAAACTCAAGACTAATAGAATGGTGATACATTAGCTTATTTAATGAATTACAGTACAAGTAATATAAAACAAAATAAAAGTAAAACGAGAAGAGGTATTATGGGGTGTTGGAGAAGAGAAGAAGTAAGAAAGGGAAATTGTTTTTTTTTCTTTTTTTCTTACTTTGATTTTCATATATATATATATATATATATATATTCCTATCCCCTTGTTACCTTTGTTACTACAAAAAAAAATGTGGTTGCTTTGGTGGTTTATGTTTCTTTCTTTATTTTTTTTTTTTTATTCTTGTTGCTGTTTTCACCGTTTCTATTAGCTAATTATCGGTTGGTGGTAGGTGGGAAACGAAAAAAGAAGGGTTGCGTCAGTAGGAGTAATAACAGAAAAAAAAAAGAAGAAGAAAAGAAAAAAAAAAAAAGGTTGAGGTTTGGGAGAGTACATTGGATATTTCACGAGTGAAAACATATTAGTATATATTATGACTACAGAGAAGTTGAAAGATACAATTTGTGGGGCAGCTGTTATTGGCCTTTCGTTCAATAATGATTTCTCCGAGTGCACTTTTTCCCCGAATAATCACTTGGTACATGTTGCGAAATGCAAAAATAAAATGGACTGTAGTACTTGGGAAATTTACGATACTTTAGAGCAGCATGATCAGTCTGTATCTGCTACTGCCTGGCATGGAGCAACAGACCGTATTTTATCATGTTCCCAAGATCGTACAGCCTTTGTATGGTGCCGGAATGCTAAGGGGAAATGGAAACCGCAAATGGTATTACTTGATGCAGGTGTAAAGAGGGGACTTACATGCTGTGCGTGGAGTTACTCTGGAGGAAAGATTTATGTTGGTTCTGCTGCAGCTAACATTGCCGTAGGACGTTTTGATCCTAATGATGAATGGTGGATTTGTCGTTTACTGGAAGGTCATACTAGCACAGTAACAGCACTCGCCCCACACCCATCAGACGACACAATATTAGCTTCTGGTGGGACTGATGGGAAATTATTGCTGGTTTCTACCTTTGTGAAGAAATTAGACACGCAGAAATCATCCTCCTTTGGTCATGTCTATATGGAAAAACAGTTTGGGGCATGGGTTCATGCTATGGCTTGGACACCATCTGGTCAGAGAATTGCAGTTGCCACACATGATAGTAGAGTGCATATTATTGATCTTTCTTCTTTTTCTGGCAGTGTTGAAGAGAATACATGTTCTTCAACCTTGTATACAGTCAATTTGTCTATACTCCCACTAAAGGCTCTCACGTTTGTAGTGGATGATCACCTTGTTGGTGGGGGTTTCGACTACTATCCAGTTCTTTTCACTCCAGTAGATAATGGTGTGGGGTGGCGTATGACTGGTAAGTGGACCATGGATCGTAAAAAAGGAGTAAAAACGGCACAGCAACTTGCACGTGAACGTTTTCAGAATGAAGCACGTATTGGTCAGATTGAACTACTAGATGAGGAACAAACACGACATAAGAATACTATCAATAGCGTTATTAGTCTTCTTACGGGTAATTCTGCGATTGCTGCTGCACCAGGGATTGATGATCCTGTTTTTGCCACTGGTAGTTTGGATGGTCGCGTAGAAGTATGGACAATGAGAGACGTCACATTTATCTAGGCCATCCGAAAAAAAAAAAAAAAGGAAAGAGGGAAACAAGAAATATAATAGTGAATTCTTTTTTTTTTCTTTTGTTCGTCATTCTTGGTGATATTACTTTTATTATTATTTTTTTTTTTCTTCCTTCCTTGGTACTATTCTCTGAAACGGAACATCCTGTATGGCACATGTAGAGATTTTCAAGAAGGAAAAAAAAAGAGGGTGAATGGATGGGAGAAAGAGAAAAAAAGGAATGGACTGGCACGTATAATTCGTAGAAGGTAACAGTAATATTTGAAGTATTTACCTCTACTAATGGGAATATCCATTTTTTTTTTTTTTTTGTGTGTGTGTGTGTCTGCGTTTTTGGAAACTGTTATCTTCTTTCCTTATTCTTTACTGCGTTCTCAATCTCATCTGTCATGGTGACCTCCTAATGATGTGAATTATAAAAAGAAGGGGGAAGGAGGTGCCTACCAAATATATATATATTGATAGATAGATAGATTTCAATTTAGAATTGGGGATGCGATGATTATGACAACAACACCACATGACTCTGTTCTCTATCACGGCAAGGTGGAAAAGATTGGTGCTGATGGTTCCAGCCTGCCGCGCAGTGTGTTTGTCACACCATCTGCACTACTTGTCGCTCTTCCCGCTGGTGGTGTTACGCGGACGATAACGCTTGCGAACATGATAGAACTTAGGTTTGTAGAGCGTGAAATTGGTAGTGGTTTTCGCTGCACAGTGCGGGCACGTAATGAACCGGTGCTCATCCTTGACTTTGCCAATCATGATAACATGATTCGATTCACAGATGCTGTGCGAGGAGCGGCAAGTCATGTACGTATGGTTCATAGTAGTAGTAGTAGTGGTGGTGTTGGTGATAACCTCCGCGAGAGGCATATTACGTTGGATGTACCCCGTCCTGGGACGAAAGGAGTCCGATTTGTGGAACCCCCGGAGTTTTCAAGGCCGAGTTCATCTCCAGCTGTTTCATCCTTTGCCCCTGGCGTAGGTAGCAGCAGCAACAGCTATAATAGCAACAGCAATAGCAATAACACCACTACGCATCACCGTCTCTCATCTCCCTCTACCTCTGTGATTCCAATAGAGCCGCTGGAGGGAGTTGGAACTTCCTCAAGAGAGACGCGACGTGTGGGTCTCTTTGATCTATCACCTGATACCCACATCTCACCATTCCGCCGAGAGTCATTTCTACACGCTTTGGGGAGTCCTAGTGAAAATAATGCATCCATGCAGACCAATAGAAGTATCAATGGAAGTGGTGGTGGTGGTGGTGGTGATAGTAGTTATCACAGGAAAGTAACACCACCATACATCAATAATACATCTGTGTTGTATGAGAATGATATCACTCGCCCATTATCACAGCAGCAATCACCTGCATCTTGGACTCAGTCCTTGCAATCACCAGAGCGAACAAGGTTACAGGAAGATTCACTTAAGGAACTTCGTGCTCAACGGGATACTACTACAAGTATACAACAACGCCTTACAACAGAGCTGGAAATGCGAGAGCAAACTATAAGTAAATTAAAGGATGAATTACAAGAAAAAAATGCCTTTATTGATGATCTAAAATCGGCTCTTCGATCGCAGGAAAGTGTCTTTCAGGAAATGCTTAAAACCACTGAACAGCTACGTTTAGCTGAAGGATCTAGAAATCAGATGGAAAAGCAGGTAGAGTTACTTCGAGTAGAAGTAAAACATCTTGAGAATCTTCTTAAACAAAAGGAAGAGAGTTATACGAAAGAAATGGCAACAAAACTATCCGAATTACATGAGTCACATTCGAAAGAAGTAGAATCATTAAAGGAAGCCTTTGCGCAGTATGATGCACAGATAACCAATTATGTAGAAAATCTTGAGAAGGAAAAGGATCGTGAGGCACAAAACTGGAATGAAAAGGAAAGATTGTTGCAGAAACAGATAAAGTCTCAACAAGATGAGATTACTGAACTCATGACTGTGTTGGCATCACAACCTGAAAAGAACTCTTCTGCTACTCTACACCTACCAACAGAAGGGAAAGAAGGTATTGGAAGGAAATCAATACATGGGTTATTATCATCTCAGGAAAAGCGACAAACACCGCGTCGGTCTCGTCAGACAACACCAGCTGCTTTCACGACACCAGCACTAGAATTTCGACTGGCGTCATTAGAAGAAGAGCTTGCGCGCAACCGATTACGCGAAAAAGTAGGTCGCTATGCTAAAACTAGAAGGCGAACACTTCAAAGTAGCTCTTTTGTCAAGCGTAAGAATAATAATGATAATGATGATGATTCTTATAACGATAATCATAACAGTGATACCAATGAAGATGATGGTGATATGAAAAGTGAACATGTTGATCATAGAGGTACTCATACAAATTCAGGAGTATCCCCAGGGTCATCATCGCGGCGATTTCATACACCTCATGTAGGAGCAATAACAAGAGGTGAAGAGAATTCATCATTGCCGCTATCTCCAAAACCTTCACGTGGTACTCGAAATCGTGCTATTCTCTAATATTAGAAAGAGAGGATGTGTTCCGCAGATTATTGTGGTGTTTTTTTTTTCCTCATTTATTTTTTTTTAACGTAGTTTGTGTAAACACATATTGTACGTTTCTGTATTTTTTCGTTCTTGTTTTTTTTTTTTTTTTTTGTTCTTTGACCTTTGTTTTAAGTTACTTTTTTATGCCCTTTTGTATCTGTATCTGCTTGTGCATACACATTATGTTTATGCATTTGTTAGGTATCTGTAGAATGAAGGTTTGCGTTTATGATGTAATAATCTGCTTTTTTTTTTTAATGAGTTTTTATTTTGTTGTTCTTTTTTTTTTATTCTTTAATTATTTGTTTCTCTTTTTTTTCTTATTATTATTTTACTATACTCCAAGAAAGGAAATGTCTCTTACACCGTACCACCTACACTGGTCGGATGGACTCATAAAGCGTGTGGAGCTACGGCTGCGTCAACTGCATGCATGTATGGAGGAATTTTATCAGATGAATAATTATTCCTTCACTGTTCGCAGTACGACAGCCTCAGGGGCGGTATCAGATAATGATAACCATAAGCAACGTGGTAATGAGAATGCTAATCAACCGGAGGGACCCATCAACACTGTTGGAAGTTTTCTTCTTCGTACCTGTGTACACTCAACGTCGTTCTATGAAACACAAGCGGAGCGTGGTGTAGGTGCAGATCTTGCACTTATAGTGCCAGAGGAAGTTTGTTCGCTTAAAGACATTCAAGATGGTTTGTACTTGGAAAAACGACAAGAGTTCCTCCTAAAGGTAGAGAAGTATTTGAAGAAATATAATGAGGAGATGCTTAAGAAGACAGTAGCAGGAGCAGAAGGAAAACAACATGGTAAAGATAAAGAAAATGACAGTGATGATGATGAAGATGAGGAGGAGGAGGATAATGAAAATAAGGTTTTACATTCACCAGTTATATGGGATATTCAAAAAATTCCATTTGGTGGTTGCTGGGCTAATAGAGAGAAACAAATCCTTCGAATCACTTTTATTAAGGTAAAGGGAGATAAAAAGATGAAACGAGAAGTTTTTCATGTGGATGTACACTTCCAACCCATTGCATTAACAGGACGTATTGCAAGTGCTGCTGCTGTTCGTAAAAACTCACATTACAGTTACCTTGTACAGGAAGATGCTCTCATGACAGTTCATTTGCGTAAGTTACATGAAC
This sequence comes from Trypanosoma theileri, assembly GCF_002087225.1. Lineage (NCBI taxonomy): Eukaryota > Euglenozoa > Kinetoplastea > Trypanosomatida > Trypanosomatidae > Trypanosoma > Trypanosoma theileri. The sequence continues at coordinate 898,273 of NW_021639845.1, forward strand.
TTTACTCTCAAAGTCAATCACTTCTTCGCGCCACTGTATTTCTCAAGTGTTGGGCGCACCATGTTGGTCTGATGTCAAGTACATCAGGTCATCCTGAGGGTTTAAGCGGATTCCACATATCAGCATTTGTTCTACGCCTTGTTGAAGAAGGTGTTATCTCTCCCTCCATGTCTGAAGAGAATGTGGTTCGTGCCGTGTGGGTAAACATATCTCGTGGATTTACATCCAAGACGAGTGATAACCGCAGTGGTGTGGGCAGCAGTAGGGAGATGTGTATTCCTGCATCCGAGGAGCGTGGGGAGGTGGCAGTGCTGCGTCTCTCAGGTGAGACGATGAATCTTCTCTTCCGCACCTCCGCTGACTTTTTTGAACACGTCGTGCAGTCCGCTGCGGTGGAGGCGCTCGCGATGTCGGCGGCCGTTGAGGCGGTCACACGCCTGCCGTTCCGTCCGCTGCCGCTGCGGTTTGACTTTTGCCTCGTCGTGGCGCTTGCCGGGGGCGACAGCGGCGCTGAGCGGCCGGAACTGCGGGGAGTTGTGCTCGAGGCGCTCGCCCCCCGCGCCCGCTACGCGACGGTGTGGCGCTGCGGCCCCGACACGTTGAGGGTCGCCGTGCGGGCGGCGGACGGGGAGGCGGCGGCGCGCAGTCGACTCACGCGGGGCCCGCCGCTCGAAGACACCGCCGCCGTCGCCCGTTTTGATGAGTTTTGGGGCACCAGCGTCACTTCAACAAGGCAGTTCCCAGACGGTGGCGTCTATCGCTGCGTTCTCTGGAACTTTGAAGACACCCTCAACGACAAGGACGGTCAATTGCCAATGCTACCTGCTGCCGTTGTGATGGCACGCGTACTGGAATTTGCACTACGTCGTCATATCGCTCCAGAGGCACGAGTGCAACAGTTAATGAACGGTCTGCACGGAATACTTTACGAACGTGTGGGAAGCGAGTGGCGTGATGCTGCACCTCTTGTACAAAAAACTATTATGGAGGCGTGTAGAGATGTGGAAACCATGGTCGCCGCCATTCCACGAACATCACTTCCGTGTAAACTTACATCACTTGATATCATCGCACCTACCGAACGATATACCGCAACTTTTCCAGTTCGTCCTCATCTTGCTCTAACATACACAACAGATGATCTGACGCAACCATGTTTTGCTGGAATTAGTACCGCCTCAGTTATTGAACCTATTCATGCTGTTTTGACTATTGATGATAAAAATAAAATTCCTGATACACCTGAAGCCATTGCAAAAATTAAAGGAGCTATATGTGCCCAACTATCTAAGGTACTACAAGAGCACTATGGTAAAGATAATAGACAAAGTAAAAAGAAGAATAACTCTATTAAGGCGAAGAAAGAGGAAAACAGTCTTCAAGGTCAAGAAGGAGAAACAGAAAAGAAAAAGTTTCGTGTACGTACATCATGTACAAGCCATTCGGTAGATATCATCTATAAAGGTTTTCTTTTTCGTTTGTATATTGCTCATTACCGTGAAGTTTCATTGTTAAAAGCGTTACAACGAGAATCGGAAGCAGCTATGATTGAGCGAAAATTATTCTGGAGTGTTCAACATGCTAAGTTTTTACGTACCATTGCCTTTGGTCACCAAAGTTACGCCACAGCGACACGGTTAGCTAATCGTTGGTTAAGTTCTATGGTTTTACTTGAATTTATACTTCCTGAAGCAGTGGAACTACTCGTAGCAAACGCCTACCTTGGTTCAAATCCTCCAAAGACATCAGAGGCTGGATTTATGCGTTTTCTTCAATTACTCGCTACACATGACTGGTCAACTCCACTGGTTCTTCCATATGCCGTGGATGATAAAGTACAGGCGGATGCCGCAGCATTGATGCGTACTATGGGTGAACAGCAAGGTATGTTTATTGCGACACCCTATGCCCCACTTGAAAGTCCATTTACAGCGCATACTCCGAGACCAATGATTATGCATCGTGTGGTACAGTTGGCTAAAAATGCCATGGTATTGTTACTTAACCTTATTGATGGTCGTGGTAATTCCACAGAAATTGAAGCCACCCTCTTTACCCCAGACCCACGTGTGTTTGATTTTCATATGGCATTTCATCCAGATCTTTTATTACAACCTGATCGAGCTCTCACTCCTCCTTTTGCAGAACTGCATATGAATATGATAGAAGGATCAGAAACAGAAGCTGAAGGAGCATTTAACAATTCCTCTAATGTCGGTGGTGGTGTTTCACCTACTTTGGGATCAACTTCAGCAATAACTACAAAAGTATCATCACTAGCTACAGGAGCCTCACCTTTTCATTCCTCTCGTGTATGGCAGTTGGATGAACTAGAAGAAGAGAAGAGTTCTTTATACTTGACAGAGCTTGTGGAGAGAGAACCGGCAGCGCATGTTGTGCGAACTGTTCGTGCTGTCACCCGAGACCGATGCATGGTATTTTTTGACTGCATCGCACCGCGTGATATCTATGTTATTACTATAACACCTTCACCGATGCGGGATCATTGTAAAAAGCTGCATGATGATATTCTTCGCGTCAGTCGTGGTGCCCTGTTACCTGCTGATTGGACACTGGGAGGAACAGCAGCAGCTGCTGCAGAGGCAAAATCCAAACGAAAAAATGCGGTAACTTCCACAAAAAGAACGGTTGATAACAAAAAGAAGCCTGTTGTAGCTGAGAAAAAATCAAGTCAACAAAAACGCCTTCGCAAGGAGGAGGAAGCGGAAGAAGAAGAAGAGGGTGTTTCAGAAGGAGTGCAGCAACTGGTTAATCAACGTGGGAAAAAATCCCGGTATACTGCAGCAAATGAAGAAGGTGATAAAAAAAAGAAGGCGTCTCAGTCAGTAAACAATTCCAAAATGAAGAAGAGGAAAGTAAATTAAATCTAATTGGACGTGAAAAAACACGACCAACTCTACAATCGATTAAACATTTTGTGGAGTGATCCTATAAAATGATGAGTGAAATCAATGAAAAAAAAAAGAAAAATATTTTTACATATGAGTAACAAAAAAAAAAAAAAACTTCAAGTAAAGGATCAAAACAATCTGAGATATTGGATTATCCTATATCTATACTTTTCTTTTGCATTTATAATAACTTCTTTTATTTTCTTCAATGTGATGATGATTATTATTATTATTATTGTTAGAGTTTTTTTTTTTTCTTTCTTTTCTTTTTATTACTTCTCTATTGGGGCTCGGCAATGGTCATAGTACTTGAAAGTACAGAATGTTGCGGCAGGTGACAATACTGCTGCTACCTCGTAAAGTATCTCTTTTGTATACACGTAGACTAGTTCCACAACGACAAGTAATACCCACTAGACACCCACTACGTAGAGGGGCACTCTTACTTGAGCTTGATAAGCCATCACAGGATGATGTAAAGGCAATGATGAAAAAAGAAGATAATGGTAACATGACAAATGGGGAAGAGGAATATGATAAAAAAAATAAGAAGAGATTAATTTCTACATATCATGTATCATCATCTGATGTAGCATTGCCTTCCAGCAGTAACAGTAGTACTAGTTCCCATTCTGGTGTTAGTAACACCTACCTTGTTCCTTCTCATTACGCAAATAAAGTGGAGAAGGCTGCCCTACATGTGGATAAGTTAGCACAAGGTTCTTTTTCTCATACAAATACCGTATCTTCAAACTCCAGAGTGCGTCAGCGTACATCTATGGAAACACTACAGACACAGGATTCTATCCTTCGCGAGATGTTTAATGACGCTAATAAACGCTGTATTCAACTTCGAAAAGACACTGTCTCCCTGCAGGAGGAACGTCGTGCTTTCCGTCTCTCGCACGGCCGCACACCAACAAAGACGGAAGTTTCTCCCACTGTTCACATTCCGTTAGCGCCTGTTGCGGCACTGAAGCTCACGAAGTACTTCAGTCCGCATGCATCTGCCCGGGAGGCGGTACAACACGCCCTTCGCCTTCAGCAGCACGTAGCGACAAATGCACTGCGGCGCAGCGGTGAGAAAACACTCTTTCGCTGTCTGCGCTGCTTTCACGTGTACACTGCGCGGCCAAGTACACTGTTGCGTGATGGCACAGAACCGCCTTCGGTGCAACGTTGGCGAAAGTGTAGTGTGGGGAAGCGGCGAGATGCACTTGTGCGAAATCCGAATTGCTGTCCATCGTGTGGAAGCAAAAAGGCACAGTGGATGATGGAGTACGTGCATTACCGAACCCACGGTTAAACAAATTGTTGTATAATTTCTTTATTTCTTTCTCTGGAGTTTTTTTTTTTTTTTCTCTCCCATTTTGTGTGTTTTACTGTCTATATTATAAACTACTGTGATCTTTGGAAAAAAAAAAAAGGAAACATACTTATTTTTCTTCCTATTTTGCTTCTTTTGTTGTTTTGTTTTCTTGTGTGTTTTATTAATGATTTCCCCCTTTTTCCGTTGTAGACTAATGGAGTGCTCGGAACGGGGACACGTATATGTCTCTCGTCGGTCACGTGTAAAGACAACAGTGCGTAGAGCCGCTCTTCTTTTGATATTAATAGTCCTCTTGTTCTGGATTCAATTAAGGGACACTTCTCAGACTTCTGAGGATGAAAATGTTGTACAAGGACATAATATAGATGTTAGTGTTTCTCATTCAACACCTGTGCATCTGACAGTCTCACCGCCGACCTTATCTGGTTCTGGTGTTTCAGGGACACAACCTGTTGCTACTCCCCCAATTACTAGTACTTCTCCTAGTGATGCTCCTGTTGAAGTCATTGTACATAATAATCCTGGTACCATTCATGGAGCTACCTTTGCAAACAGTGGTCATGATGGTGGTCCCTTTATTACATCACTTAATCGTCTTGGATATTGTCATTATGAAGTTCATAATTTTTGTGTTGAACGAGGTACTTTAGTGTTTTTCCATGATGCTAAACAATCATCCCATCGGTTTAAAGGAGGTATGCGTGCATGCAATGAATTCTCTCGACATAGTCCATCTATTTATATAAAGTACTGGTCAAATCCACTTCCAAATGACACTACAACGGTACTTCCAGGACCTCTTAACACCATCACCAAAGGATGGATTCTTCAGTTTTGGTGTCAGGATCTCTTTCATATGACACTTTCACTTCTTCCAGCTTTTCAAACCAAAGATGCGGTTGGGCAATCTGATGCTGATGTGTACATTAGGATAGCAAAAGGAAGAAGACATAAAGGTGGTTACTGTAACGTAAAGCTTGGTAATCCACTAAATTTTGAAGATACACACAATACAAAATATGGACAAGATCGACAGTTTCCTTTTGCAGGAAACCCATATTGGCCATTTTACCGTATTTTAACTAATCATCCAGAGAAAATTCATCCCTTAGTCTCTGGACAAAGTGTGCAAACAGCATGTTATAGACATGGAATAATAGATAAACGGTATATTAAAGATATGATGGGAGCAGAGGCACGTAACTATAGTGCTAGTATTCTTGATTTATTAGGTGTTCCTCCTGGAAATCCACTACCTTGTGGGAAAAAGTATCGTGTAACAATTATTGATAGACGAGGTCGTACACGTCGACTGACGAATATACCTGCTATTGTTGAACTAGCGCATAAAATGGGATTTGAAGCCCATTCCGTAGCTTTTGAAACACTTCCTATTCGAGAACAATTACGTGTTATCACGTTAACGGATGTGTTGTTAGGTGTTCATGGAAATGGACTTATGTGGCTTCAATTTCTTCCACCGGGTTCTGTTGTGATCGAGTTGGTTGGAGTGTGGTATACACCGTATGCACTTCTGTGGGGTCACACCTATTTACATTCCATGATGCGAAACAATCCAGAGTACAAACGATTGTGTGAATATCATCCATTTGCACATAACTTAACGGAAATTCAAGAGCTGCTCGAGCAGGCAAAAACGGCGTTGGATCAAAGTAGATGCGGTAAAACACCATTTGAATCGCCTAATAAAAGGCTTGGAGATTTATATGGCAGCTGTGCCCCACACTGTTAGTGTTTTTATTTATTGTTGTTATTGTTGTTGTTATTTCGATTTAAACATACATGAAGAGAGAGGGGTGGATGTTACAAGAAGGAGAAAAAGAAAGAAAAAAGTGATCTATCTTCAAGGGAGGTTGTCAGAAAACAGAAAAATGGAGGGGGTGGGGGTAGCGAATACAAATGTCATGTATTTTACCTCAACTTTAAGAATATTGTTTATTTGAAAGAAAAAAAAAAGAAAGGAGAAATAGTTGTTGTTTTTTTTTTTCCCAGTTTCTTTGGCATTTCATCTATATTTGCTCATAATTGGAATATGTTTGCTTATTATTTTTATTTTTTTTTTCTTGGTGTATATTTATCTCCTCTTTAAATTTATCTATGCTTTAATAAAGAGTGACTTATGTTTTTATTTATTTTTTCTCTTTTTCTCTCTCTTTGATGATATGGTCTAGAGAAAAAGAAAGAAAGGGATGACTGAATCCCCATCAAAACAAGCTCGAAGTGATGTTTTCCTTCAACTTGCTCGTTGCTCAGAGATTAAATTATTTTTTCTCGTATTAATATTTCGTTTGCTTGTACTTATGGGTATGATATTTACTCATGCCGTTCTACCAAAGATTATTGGTGTTGAACTCCTTTTTGATACGAGTATGTTGCTTCATAATGATACAAGCAATCAATGGGTATTTCTTGATTTCCCACGAAACTGGGATGTAGTACACTTTTCCCATATCTCAAAATATGGATATTCACATGAAAATGTTTGTGCATTTTTCCCGTTTCTTCCGACAATTCTTCGTATTATCTCATGGGTGAGTAAGACTTTATTACCATCATCTCTTACAGTTATTCCTGTTTCTTTCTTAGCTGCATTATTAAATATCTTTTTAAATGCTGCTGGGGCTGTTATTCTTCGTCGTATTACTCTCTTGACACTTGTTGGTCTTCCAACAAGAGATGAGAATATATCACTTCATACAGGAACATGGTTAGATGAGGTTCCACCACCCCCACCATCACGTTCATCTAAAAATACAGAAGAAGATGGAAAAGCCATAATGTTAAGACGTTGGCGAGAAGTTGGAGCATCTATTTTGATGTGGATATTATCACCAGCTGGTGTTTTTACGGTAGTTCCTTATACGGAGAGTCTCTTTTCACTCTTAACGTTTTTAGGTATCTATTTTCTTATTATTCCTTCCCCAGTTGGAAGAAAAGAAGCTTTGACGCAAGCTGCTCTTACAGAGGTTGGAGCTGTAATATGTTTTACTGTTGCGGGATTTGTTCGTTCTAACGCGTTTATTTGCATGGGATTCCTTATTTACCCTATATTTCTACAAATATTCTTTTTTGAAAGATACAAAAAACGATTTCATATGCGGTATGGAAACAATGTATTAATTTCTCGTTGGCCAAGTTTCTTAAGATGTATAATCGTTATCGCTGAAATGGGAATCATTCTTACACCGTACCTTGTAATGAATTACTTCTGTTTTAATCGGTTTGTTCCCTTATGGGATAATGCATCAAAATCGATAATTGGTAATAGGTTCTGGGCTTTCTATGGAACAATGCAAAAGCGTTATTGGAATGTAGGGTTTCTTGCATCATATACATTAAAAAATTTACCAAACGTTTTTATTGCTTCCCCTCTGGTTTACTTCACTCTAAGAACTTTTGTGAAATTGTATTTATGCGCATCTCAGAAAAAAATAAAATCACCGACTTCTTTACCGTGTGCAGTAGAAGGAAAAAATGGTAGAATTTCTCACACGCATAATGTAAGAAGTTTTATTTCTGTATTGAAAAGTACTTTCCATGTTCTTATTCAATCATCCAATATTACATGTCTTCTGTTTATGATTCTATTTGGGACCACTATGGTACATGTGAATGTGGTGAATCGGTTTACGGTGTCTTATCCCGCTCTTTATTGGATTTGGGCTCGACAGATTGTGTGGGACCCAATGGGCGGGCACACAGTCGTGATGTTTCGCTTCTTCCTCACATGGATATGTATTGGGACGCTTTTCTTTCCCAACGGAATGCCATGGACATAGAAATTAATAAACTATCTGATGATGGATTATATAAGCATGATTAATAATAATATTTTATTTCTCTCTTGTTTTTTTTTTTTTTGTTATTCTTGTTGATATTTTTGTTGTTGTTGTTGTTGGTGGTGGTGTTATTATTATTGTTGTTGTAGTGGTTGCACTTATTTGTTTTTTTTTTGTGTGAGTGTGTAATTTCTGCTACTTCTTGTTGCTAGGTTTCATTACAGGAGGTGACACACTTATGTAGTCTGTGTGTGTGTTTCTGTGTGAAAGAGAAAGAAAGAAAGTGAATACTTATGAATCCGTATACATCAAAAATTTCTATTGAATGTTTGTTATTTCTATTATTACTATTATTTATTCTATTTGTTATGGTGACTATTCTTTTTTATTTATTTATTTTTTCTCCTGATATGTATCCGTACACATTTTTCTCTTTTTTTTTCTTTCCTCTCTCCCATCCACCCCCTTCAAAAGTAAGAAGCTGATTTATCTAGAGGTACATCCCATTCCATTATGGAATCTAAACCTAGTAAGCGGAAATCAGTAGCAACAACTAGAAAGGCCTCAGTGACGTACTCCCACAGTAGTAATGGCTCAACAGCACGTACTTTTACGACTTCGGTCGCTGCTACTTCTATCGCGACCAACAGTATGACGACAAGGTCGCGTCTTATCAGTACAAGAACTACCGACAACATGTGGAAAAGTAGAAGTAATGATAGGAGGAGTACCGGTGAGCGGAGTCGCGTTACCACACTCCGGTGGGAGCATCTTCCATCCTTCTCTACAAGAACAGAAAGACAACGAGGTTCAATGTCAACAACTGCATCTATACGCAGACGTTGGCACGCACGAGTCATTGGTATGTTGCATGTAGCCTTTTATTCTTCATTATTTGTTGCTGCTATGCGTCGTGTGGCTGCTCGCTACCGTAAACGTGTAATTTGGGAAACTGTGGAGAAACCAAAGGCGGCATTTAAAATACAAACCGCATGGCGTGCATACCGGCAGAGAAGAAGATTCAATTGTAAGGCCGCTGCAGAACTTCTTGGTCCTATTCTACGCTCTAAAATTATGTGTTTACTAATAGTAAAGGAAAAGTGTGCGTTATTCCTACAGCGTGTTTTTAGGTCTCAGAGAGAGCGACACTTTATGCATTGGTTATATCAACAAATGAAATACAATAAGGCGCTTAATGTGGTGCGTAAATTTCTAGAACGATATGTGGCTAAGCGGCATTTGTTGTTTCTTACTCTTCAACGTGATGAGCGGGATGTGTGTGAGGAACGTTGTGCCATGATGGCACAGTCTCTCATTCGTGAAGAACGTGCAGAGTTAATGCGAATACTACATTGGATGAATACAAGTACACAATCGAATTTAACACCATTAGTGACAAAAGCAATGTTGGAATATGAAACTAAACGATGTACTGATGGCTCTTCTCGTCCTACGTCTTCACTAGTGACAAGGATGAGAGATGTTACCAAAAATTTCTCTCTTTCTCTAACTTCAAGTGGTCGAGAGATACAATCAGAATTTAATCCATTAGCTTCATCCACCTCTGGATTGGAAACCATTTATAACTCTGGTAATGGTACTTTGGAAAGTACGAATCCATGTGTATGGAACTCTATCTTACACAATGAGGAAAGTGCTCGTGTTTTCATAGATGGCCTATTTCGACGAAAGATACCTTCTTATCCATTATATAAAGAGGATTCTGTACAACCTCCTTTTAAAAAAGTGTCTAATATCGCTTATAAGAGTACTATGAATTCACAAATAGAACTAAAGAGGTCTCAAGATCATGAATTGAATTATGGGTTAAGCCTTTTCCCTTCTCGACCTGTTTCAGCGAAATTAGGAAGTGATCTGGATATTAATAAACAACATATCACACAAGATTTTTCATTTTATGATGGATCACCATCATTAAATGGTTTAGTAGACGCTTTTCTTGAACTTTTACTACGTACAGAATCTATTGAACGTAAATCATTGGTGTTAGAATATCAAGATAGCCATAATGAACTTATACAACAGTTGAAATGGGTTGCTACAACACTACATGCAACTACTGCCACTCCCCCATTGTATGCTTCTCTCCTTGGAAATATGCAAGAGACATGGTTAGTAGAACGAGCAAAATTGCTTTTTCGTCAGGAGCATGAGAGTCGCCTTAAACTAGTAAGAGAGTATGAAGCGATACCACTCCGTTTTCTTAATCGTCCACTTCTTAATAATGCAGCGGAAGAGCGAAGAACACGTCTAGTGGAGGGTGTGCGAAAAATAAAAGAAACAGAGGAAGCCAATGGAAGTACGAAACGGGGTAACACCCCATCAGAGGTTGGATCGTATCAAGATCGGAAGGAAAATACTAATCCCCTAACACCATTCATGGATTCCATGCACCCGTCACTGCGGCCTTTAAGTAGGGAGAAATTATCAACGGCAAAGTCTCAGACGATATTACGACCAATATCCGCTTCATCACGACCACCACTACCTCCATCACCTCCACCACGGAAAAGAGAAGATATGTCTGGTGTTGTGAAATCAGCAATACATCAGGGTGGACAAAGATATCAACAACAACAACAAGAACAGCAGCAGCAGCAGCAGCAGCAGTATCATCATTATTATATGCACAATCGTCCAACGGAGGATGATGTTCTTCCTAGATTTTTCACCGCAACATGTACGTTATCACCAGATTCACCAATGGTAAGTGCAAACGTGAATAGTACACCCTCAGTGCAGAATGCTGAAGGTGATTTTGGGAATGATACTGATCGAGGACCAATCGCACATGGAAAGTCATCAGTTCAATTTAAAAGCAATGCATTACTTCCAAGTTTTTTGTCCTTTTTTACAGCACCTGGTGCCAATAGCAATACCAAAACTAATAACATTGTAGAGTTTCCATATACTGATGTCAATCGACATGTAGGTTCTATCTCATCTGTTGATAGTGGTGAAACCCCGGTGCTTCCACATCTAAAAGGAACTTCATCTGGTGGTCGTCTTAATACCAGTAGTTGTAATAGTGGCTTAGTCTACGCAACGGAAGGAAAGCACAGCAATGAAAAAGCTGGTAGGATTTTAACATATTCTTTTATGACAGGCTCTAATTTACAGAGTGTTGGAGATTCTTTACTTATTACGAAGAGTACACTTGGAGGGAATCAAACCAACGTAGCCAGTACAACACGTGGAGTGCCAATTCCCCTATTACGTGCCTCACCAACTCCAGATCGAAGTACTCTACCACCGATCCAAACTATTGAGATTGTACGTGATAGAGAGCCTCTCGAGCAGAAAGAAAGTGGTGCTGACTACGTCTGCGATCGCCGCGGACGTCGTTTTCCTTCTCCATTACCTACAAAAGAAGCACTAGCAGCAGCGGCAACACTACGAGAGGAGCGTTGTGCTTCTCCATCATCATTGTTATTCTCACCAATGATGACCAGGTCTTTATCACCAGTGAGGATACGTATAGGGCGTACCACAGACCCAAGGAAAAAAAAAGATATAAACATTGATCATGTCAACAGAGAACCTGAGATGAGTAATGCTCCTTAGTTTTGTCTGTAGGGTTTCTTTTTTTTCTGCTCTGTGTGTGTGTGAGAGAGAGAGAGAGAGAGAAATCTTCTCGTTTTCAAGTGTTCATGTAAATTACGCAATCTTCTTGATGGAAATTGTTCCTTCTTTTTTTTTTTTTTTGATCTCTCTGTATATATATATATATATATATTTTCACACCATTTTGGCTGACGTTTCTTTTTTTTTTTTTTTTATGGCGTGGGAAAAGACGGTTAAGCTTTCTATTTAATCACTTGTACATATTGAGCACACCACTTTTTTTTTAAATTCTTATTCTTTTGTTTCTCCTTTTGTGAATCATGTTTGACTTGCAATAAAGTAACAATAAAGAAAAAAGGAAATATGGGGAACCGTCGTATTGGGGGGAATTCGCGTGTCCTTCGCAAGAAGAAATTGAAGGTATCTAAGAGAAGTACCACCCTAGGTGGTGCCTCCACCGCCTCTCGAGTAGCAACAGCATCCACAGCAGTCACTGCAGGGGGATTCACCGTAAAGAAAACAGGACTGCGGCTCAAAAAGTCCGGTAGTCGAGCAGCCGCGGAGAAGAAACGTTTAGCCGCACTGAGAGCCCTACAGAAGGAGCGCAGTCAACTACTAAAGCGACAGGCAGCTGAGCGAATGGTGTTGAAAGAACACACACGAGATTTGGAGGCACGACGACAGCGAATTCGAAAGGGTGAGAACGCAAAGACGGAGCGGCGAGAACTTGGAAAGTACATCCGACAATTAAGAGAGGAACAGACATCAAAGCATGAGTCTGAACTGCGTGCTATTGAAGAAGCTATTAAAATACAGGACAGTACGAAGCGGTGTAATACGAAGCGAGTGGAAGAAGATTGGGAAGATATAGAAGATGATGACGTGGATGAAATTGATGAAAACGAGCTGCAGGACATGTTTGCTCATCTAACTACATAATTGCAAGACGTCATAGTGAAAAAGAACAATGGCAGAGTGAGATGCAAAAGTGTTGATGGAGTTACGTATGTGGTAAAAGCAGGAAAAAAAAAAAAAAAGAAGGACGACCCCTTGAGAGAGTAAAGCTGTCATTTTTGATGTGCAAACGTACAGTGCTTATTTTTAATCCTGTTCCTCATCTAAGAACGGTGAAGGATAAAAAAAATGCAGGAGAACATGACGATTAAATAAAACACGCTAACGAAAAGAAGAAAACCAACAAAAAAAAAAATAGAGAGAGTGTGTCTCCGTGTGTAGAGAATGGAGATGAGTGTGTTTTAATGGAATGACAAAAAGAGAGAGAAAAAAAAGAAAAAGAGGGAAATGTATGAATTGTTTAGGCAATAAGACATTTTTCTTCTGTATTATCCATCAGTTTTTTTTTTTATTATTATTCATTATCTCTCTCTCTCTCTCTCTCTCTCTCTCTCTTCTCACTAACCAACACGGTTCTATTTCATATTTTAAACACTATTTTTTGTTTTTTTTTTTTTAGAATTAAAGCAAAAAAAAAAACAGCGTAAAGAAAAAGAATAACTATCATCTCTATTCAGATATGTCAAATGTATCCTCTGCAGTTTCTCCAACTCTTTCGGAGGCAGCTGCAGCTTGTCGAGCAAAGATGCAAGCAGCTGGAGTGAATGAAGCATGTATACGCACCTTTCTCTCTCAACACGCCGTTATAAGCAGTGGACAAACAGGTGAAATACCAGAAAGTGCTATTTCTCCTGTTAACTCTCTTGATACACTTGAGAGTATTAATGTTCCCTGTAGTAATGATTTGTTGCAGCAAACTGTAGTTCTAAAACTAAACGGTGGTCTTGGCACAGGTATGGGTCTACACACCGCCAAAAGTCTTCTCCCTGTAAAAGATGGTAAAACATTTCTTGATTTCACGGCATTGCAAATTGAACATCTTCGCAAAACATCTAGTGATCGACTACGATTTATGTTAATGGACTCCTTCTCAACTTCCGCAGATACAAAATCCTTTTTAAAGAAATATCCCCGAATTTATGAAGTCTTTGATAAAGAAGTTGAATTAATGCAAAATCGTGTTCCTAAAATATTACAAGATAATCTCTTCCCAGCCACTTATGAACCAGAACCCTCATGTGAGTGGACTCCCCCGGGACATGGGGATCTTTACACTGCACTCTATGGAAGTGGTAAATTGGATGACCTCTTACGCGATGGATACCGATATATGTTTGTTTCAAACGGTGATAATCTCGGTGCTACACTTGACGGACGTCTTCTTGCGTATATGCAGGCAAACAAGTTGGATTTCCTTATGGAGGTTTGTGAGCGTACCGAGTCTGACAAAAAAGGAGGTCATCTTGCATATCAGATGGTTAATGTGGATGGTACCACAGGACAGGAACGTCGTTTAATCCTTCGTGAATCAGCACAATGTCCAAAAGAAGATGAGTCAAGCTTTCAAGATATTACTAAACATCGTTTCTTTAACACAAACAATCTTTGGATAGAGCTTCAATCCCTCAAAAAGGCAATGGATAACCATAATGGTATACTACCACTTCCTGTTATTCGAAACGCAAAGACTGTGAATCCAACTGATAGCAGTTCACTAAAAGTCTATCAACTTGAAACAGCGATGGGTGCAGCTATTGCATTCTTTAAAAATTCAGCAGCAGTGGTGGTTCCACGTGAACGATTCGCTCCCGTTAAGACGTGTGCAGATTTGCTTGCGCTACGCTCTGATGCTTATAAAGTTACAGAAGACCAGCGTCTTGTATTATGTGAGGACCGAAAGGGTATACCACCAGCGATTGATCTTGACAGTAATTATTACAAGATGATTAATGGTTTGGAAAAACTTGTAAAAGGTGGTGTCCCATCTCTTCGATTATGCAATAAACTTTCTGTGAAAGGCCCAGTGGAATTTGCTGGTAATGATGTTGTGATAAAGGGTAATGTAACAATTCGTAATAGCAAGAAGGATCCGTTGGTCATTGAACATAATCGTGTGCTTTCAGATGAAGTGGTGGAAGCATAATAGGGTTTTTTTTTTTTTTGGAGTGTTTTTTTTTGTTGTTGTTATTGTTGTTGTTGCTGTTACTATTCTTAAGTGCGTCCTTGTATGATGAAAAAAAAAAAAAAAAATAGGGATTATGGAAATAAGGGATAAAACTCTTCCTTTGGGAGATGGGAAAAGAAAAGGGTGAAAAACGGATATATTGCTGGTGGTCATCTAGGGAACATAACGATAACAATAAGAACATCAAGGTAATGATAGCAGAAAAGAAAAAAAGAAACACATGTTTTTTTTTTTTTTGTTGTTGTTGTTGTTGTTCTCTTGGTTTATTATTTTAGTTTTATTTTCTTCTTTTTTTTCTTTTACTTTTTTTTTTTTTTTACAATTATAGGGGATAAAGAGGTGTTATGATAGCGTCAACGGCAACAACAACAGAAAACATTTCCTACGCAGCCTTAAGTACTGGCGAAGGTTCAACCACCACACCGTCTAGCACGTTTTCAACCAATGCAGTGAGTCGTAGTCTTTCAGATATGCATGTTCCTACTTGGTTTGGACTACTGAGTATGAACATTGTCTTTCGGACTATGTTATTTCATCCACTAAATCTTGTTATTTCTCGTAAACGTGTAACTAAAGAAGGGCATCCACCTTCGGTAATGTCTTTGGCTCGTCAGGCTTACCGTGGTGAAGCAGCAACAGGAACTGGTCCCACTACGAAAGGTATACGTGCCCTTTACAGAGGATTTGGTGCCGCTATTATTGGAAATCTAATTGGTGAAGTGACCTATCTCCACACAATGGAGTCTGTGAGGGAATATCTGGAGAGTTCCTCCCCTAATTCACAGAAGAAGGACTCTTCAGAGGGGCCAAACTTCAACGTAAATAGTTTTGCTGTATCTTCAGGAGGTGTGATGGGAGAACTCGCCGCCGTTCTTCTTGTTACACCCATAGTTGTTGTATGTAATCGACAGATGACCTCTGGCTACGGTATGACGGCTGGAAACACATACCGCTCCGCGTGGGGCACCGCACGTGAAGTGTTTGGACTTTATCAACAACCCACCGGTTCGTGGCTTCAGACCGTACGGCGTGGGTTTCGTGGGCTTTACTCTGGTCTTCTTCCCGGCATTGCGGGGCTTCCGGCGAGTGGGATGTGGTGGGCACTCTACAGTGAGTCCAAGTCGATGCTTTACACTCTCACACAACCAACACTCGCACGATGGGAACAGGCGAGAGTAAAGAATAATCAGGGACAACGAGAAGCTGTGTGGAAACAGAACTTCTTCCTTTCTCCCACAGACAATCCAGCCATTAACGCCTTGGCAGGTATGATAGCGAGTGGGGCGACGGCGGTGGTGTTTAACCCGGTGGATGTTCTCCACACAAGATTGCAGGCATTACCACCGTCAAAAACTCCCGCGGCAGAAGCCGTACCATTTGGGCGTATACGGCAAATTACGGGAGATCTCATTCGTACGGAAGGATGGCGGGGTTTCTTTAAAGGAACAGTGGCGAGTACAAGTGTTGCAGTTCTTAACGGCATCGTGTTCTCGTTGTTCTTTGAACTCACAAAACTCGGTAGCGATCGAGAGTTCTTAAACCAGCTTTAAAGAGAAGGAATGCAAAGGAAAATTAAAGAAGATAAATATACTAAAGAAAAGAAAAAAAAAAAACAATATTGTTTTTTTTTTTTCTGATTTGTTTTCACATACGTGCGTGCGCTGGGAATGTGGATCAACGCGGTTTTCAAGAAGAATAAGAAAAAAAAAAAAAGGCTCACCCTGCTCAAAGAAACGAAAGGGAAAAGAAAAAATTATTTTTCTTTGATGTTCGTCTCTTTTTTTTTCTTGTGGTGGTTTTTTTTTTTCCTTTAATGGTCACGGCTGTGATACCCACAGGTTCTTGTTTTTTTTTTTGTTGTTTCCTTTTCTATATTCAGCTGCATGTTAATCTGCAAGGAAAAATCTCATAGCGTTTCATTTTTTCTCTATTTCTTTTCTTCGGAGGAATATATGAGTCCCAGAGATTGCAGCTAAGTAGTAATCTCATAAGGTAATACGCTTGGATTGCTTCCACATAATGAATTTGGTGATATTTCTCTTCACTTCAGTGTTTGTGCAGAACCATTACCATAGTTTCAGTAATCACTCTTGATGTTTTTTTTTTTTTTTTTTTTGGTTCTCTATTATTTTCTGAAAGTTTTTTATTTATTTTATTCTTCTTTTACTATTTTCTTTATATTTCCCCTCACCCCCTACTTCTTGTTTTACTGTTGTAGAAGCAGCAGAAAGGATACAACGAACTTGAGTAGGAATAGATAGAGAAAGAAAGACGCACAACACAAAATGGCTACGCTTGGTGGTGCTGACATTGAAGAGCTCGTCAAGCAGATAACGGATCACCCTGGTGTACAGGGGTTGATCATTGTGAATACTGATGGCATTCCAATTCGACACACCTTTCAAGAGCATTCGCGACTGCTCGCCGTGCAGTACAGTGCGTTATTTCAGAGTTTGGCAATGAAGGCCCGGAGTGCTGTGATTGATCTAGACAACAACAATGATCTCTTATTTCTGCGTGTTCGATCAAAGAAACACGAGGTACTTGTGGCGCCAGATACAAAATATCTGCTGATTGTTATCCAACAGGTAGATAACGCTGGTGAAGTTCCTATTGGAAATGGAAAGAAGGCATAAGATTCTCAAGTTATTCAAATGTGTGAAAAAAAAAAATCAAGAATTTACACACTGAATTTTCTTTTTTTTCTTTTTTGTTCTTATCCTGCTTTCTTTTTTTCCTATTTCTTCTTCATATCCCATTGTAATTTTTCTTTTTTTTTCAATGGGAGTGCTCTTATGAAGTAATCAAGCGTTGGAATGAGTGAAAAAGAAAGAAAAGATTCTGGTGATAGTAGTGATGGGAGGAAAGGAGTTATTTCACACTGAACCTGAGGAGAAAGAGTACTCTTTCGAATCACTCTTTTCATTACTTCTTTTTTTTTTCCCTCACTTCTTTCTATCTCCTTTTTCTCTCTCTTTTTTTTTTCTATATGTACGTACAGATGAAGAGTGAATGATATGTTAGTCTACCACTCAATTTTTTTTCTTTTTTGTATCTTTGTTTTTCTCTCTCTGTATGTGTGTTTGTTTGGTATTATTAGTTTCTCTTGTAAGAAGGATGTGAAAAACATTATTTCTATGCACGTAATACATATTTTGATTTCTTCTGTCTTTATTTTTTTTTCTCTTTTTTCTGTGGGGTTGTGAAGGGGGAAGTAATAGTTAACGATTGCAAAAGAAAAGAAAAAAAATAGAAGAAGTAAAGAGGAAAGAATTGTTTCTGGTCAAATCATTATACACTAGAGATGACTGCAGATGATTACAGCACAGTGCTTGCAAATGCTCTGCAACGGCTAGAAACTCTGAAGGGCCACGTGCAAGCTACACAGATAGAACAAGATCGCAAGGAGTGTTTATTGCGAGAACTAGAGGCACGCTTAGAAGAATTACGAGAAGAAAAGGAAAAGCTATCTCAACGAACACGGGAGCTTAATGCTGATACAACTCTGATTGTAAATGAGTTACGTGTTTATGAGGAATTAGAAATGCTAGATTGTATGCTTTCAGAAAAGAATACACAATTGATGAAGAAACAAACACAACATGAAGCATTACTTCAACAGTTAGCTAATATGGAGACAGAGTTAGGTGCATCTCGGAGATATAAAGAAATTTCACAAGAGGATTATTATCATGATGATAATAATAATAATAATAATAATAATAATAATGATGGTAATGACTCTTCTTCTTCAGCATCTCACTGGAAGTACTGTTGTAATTACCTACTTTCTCATGTGGAAGGAATTAACCGTTATTCCCTTCTTCAACCTTCTCATTTGGGGAGTCATCCAGTTTCGGTTTTTCACCAGAGTGTTCGTAAGATGTATCGGACGGCACGTGAGCGCGAAGAAGAATTGGCTATTCAATTCAAGTACGTAGACAAACAGCTAGAGGAAGTCTTATCATTAGATAACACATTAGGCGCTATTGAGAGAGATTACAGACATGAAGAAAAGAGGTTGGAACGTGAAAATCAAGAAACGATACAAACCATGAAAAAGGTAGCAGCAGTTGAAACCAAAAAACTTCGTAAAGAACTTCAAAAAGTGGTAGATGATCATCAAGACCTTATGGAAGGTTTAAGAGCACAAGGGATTCACCATGTGGATGGTGAATTGTTATCCTCTTCTTTAGCAGATATTGCTGATATGATTTCTTCTACATCTGGTGATCAAGTGAATATCTCTCAAATTGATGATGCAAACATAGACTCTGTGAATGCATATAAATCAGATTTAAAATCTGTGGTTGTTATTCAACCATCACATCCACGTAAAAAAGTTCTTGAGTTTAATGGTATTATTTCAACCTCTGCCTTTACACCTCTTTCTCCTATTGGTGATGATAATACTAATATACATACTCCCAATGAGGTAAATAGAAAAATTGTTCCATATGCATATTCTTCACCAACTATAATAGACCCAGAGATTGAGGAACTTCAGTCTCAAGTCGCTGCTGCAGAGAGAAGTGCTCATAGACTTGAGCAGGGCTATGAAACACTAAAAGAGGAGACTAGTCGATCTCTTTGCGAAGAAGATGCAAAGATAGAAGCTATGGAGGCAAGACTTGCTGCAGCCCAAGATGCTTTGGAAATGCTTAAGAAGGAAAAGGCTGAATGGGAGGCTCTACATAAGCAGATGTCTTCATTATTATCATAATACACAAGGGACAAATTAAGTCTGTTCTTTGAAATAAAAATAAAAAATAAAAAAATGAAAAATATTCTTGCTGTGGTTTGTGTTTGACTTTTTTTTTTATTATTTATTTAGATTTCAAGCTGTTGAGCGACTAATAAAAGCAAGAGTGAGTGTAAATGATTATGAGGATGAAGTTTAAACGACAGTAAAAAGTGATCTCTTTTTTGTTTCTTTTTTTTTTATCTTTCTTACCTCATATATTTATTTATTTATGAGGTATGTATACATGTATCTACAATTTAAATCGTATCGTTTATTGTTGATCCCTTTTTTTTCGTGTTTTTTCTTTTCTCTCTTTTGCTGTTTTAATGTTACCCTGTTTTTGTTTTTGTTTTTATTTGTTTAATGACTTGTGCATTTTTTATTTTTACCTATTTCTCTCTCTCTCTCTCTCTCTCATTTTTATTTACTCATGACTAGACATGGTTATTCGTGAGTACAGGATGAACCCCTCGAGGCAATCAAATCCCAGTGGCACCAATAGAGGTAATGGTCTGAGCAATAGTAATACTGATAGCAATTTTGCTCTTGTTGCTAATACAGGTGTGGCGATTGGAGGGATATCACGTGGTGTTCTCCCGTCTATGGACGTGGAGCAGTTTCAAATGTTTCTGCGGGATGTTGCCCTACGCGGTGATATTGCATTCCCCGACATTCCCCAACACCAACACGAATCCTTCTTCGCAATGGCGGCCACATGCAGTCAGGCATGCCGTGTGGTTGTGGATCCCAACGGCACACTACACCTGCGCAGCGGCCCCGCCAATCCATACTTGCGAGAACAAATCGCCCGAGAACTCCACCGACTGCACATGGAAGGCGTGAAAACATCACGGGATGATCCACCTATATTGGAGTGGGGCTTTATAGATCGCACTGTACACCGCGAGGTGGTGACATTACTGCAGCTTCTTGCATTCGATATGGGCATATTTATTGGACAGCCGTTATTTGATGGAACATATTTGTATCGAATTGAAGTTGCCCTACATTATTTCCCACGATGGGAAGAGGAGAGGCGGAAACTCATTGACCCCGCTTTACAGGGAGATGCAGATCCTTTTCCAATTCCCTTGACAACACTGCGAAATCCACGAGTTATGGATGTATACCGACGAGAAATACGTCCATTTCTTTATGAAAGAAATTGTAAGGTAACGCGGTGTTTGGTAAATATTTTACGAGACTCAGGTGGAAAGATACCGGGAGATGCACGTACATTGGGCTCTTCTTTTTCCCTACGACATGAAGTAAATGTAAATGGACAGGTATTCTTTAGACGATGGACACGACATCTGGTACAGGTATTTCTTAAGTATGCAGAAGAGCTTAAACGGCAAGACCGAAGGGGTGTTGAAGCTATAATGAAGTCTTATGGTAACGATATTGACCCTGTAGACGCAGAGGTTATGACACCTCACTTTGGTTTTTTCAACTATTGTCTGGAGGAACGATACTTTCGCAAAGACATGGCGGAGTTGGAGGACCTCTCGCGTCGCGCAGGATACTTTGTGCGTGTATCCATTGAGGATAATTTTGCTGTAGTTGCGGCAACAGCAAGACAGAATCCGGAGCTGAGTGATGAATATAAAACTGTATTTTCAGGGTACGCTGGGGCAGGAGAAAATAAGGTTGCCAGAGTTGCGTACAGTAGAGATACTCAACAACAACAACAACAACAACAATATCATCATCACAGGGAGCCGCAGAAATTGCAAATACAAGAAGGAATACATGCACAACATCGTTATATCAATGAAGGAATACTACAAGCTGGTCCTGGTAGAAGCTACAGCAGAAGCGACAGTAGTGGTAGTGACAGTGGTAGTAGTGGCAGTAGTGATAACGCTAGCGACAGCAGTGACAATAGTCAAAGAGGAAGAAGAATGGGAAGCGGAATAAAGGAATTAGATGAAAATGATATACGTGTTATAAGGGTTATACAAGCAGAAGAAGGGAGGACTACTCTTCCCACCCTTAATGTTTCTGGTTTCGCGGTAGAGCCCAGGAGAGAGTCGCCAAGAGTCTATTCTCTTGCCGCAAGTACTCTTTACGACACGATTGTGGGGAGGTTGCAACGCACTCTTCCTCCTGGATGGAATGTGCGTTGTGGTCCTGGAGGAGGCCGATATTTCCTTGATCATATTAGAGGAAGGGCCTATCCTAGAGATTCTTCTGCAGTCTCAATGGAGTGGGCAGCAAATCAACGGGAGTTGTATAACGTAGCAGATTCTATGCAGTAATTATTGTGAAAGTGTTTTTCTCATTTTTATACACTTTAATTTGTTTCCCCTCTTTATGTTTTACTTTTTGCTTTATGTCTATATCTTTTTTTATTATTTCTTGCTTCTTTACTCCCTCACTTCCTTTCTTCCTGTTTCCCTTTTCTTCCTACATGTGAAGTCTTATTTACTCATATTTTCACGTAACAACCTACCCCCTGCCCGAGGCTTAGCGTGTGTACGCACGAGAGGAAACATTGTTCTTGCCCTTGTTCTACGGAGAAAAAGGAACGGAGAGGAAGTGTGAAATAGGAGCGGATAGTTGAGGTAAATATATATATATATATATACATAATTGGGATAAAAATAAGTACACATACATTGGTAAGAGCATATTAGGAGAAAAAAAAAAAAAGAAAGGATAAAGGATAATAGCAAACGGAAGATAATTGAGGATTTGCACTCTTCTTTCTTGTTGTTCTTGTTATTTTTGCAAAGTGTTTTTGTTGTTGTTGTTGTTGCTCCTGTGTGTCTGTCAGTGCCTCTTCGTGTAACTTAATTGCCTATCAGTTGTATATATACATATACAAGTGAAAACCACAGTGGAAGAAGAGAAAGGAAGAAAAAAAAAGAGAAAGGCAAAGGGGTAAAGGAATCCTTGTATTCATTATCATCACGCCTGTTCAGAAGGAGTAGGAATATATGCTGGAAGAAGCAACTCCGCGTGCCCAGCTGCATCTTCACCGGATTCTGAGTGGATATGGTGGCAGCACTAATGGGGATACAACAACACGAGTTGGAACATCCATTCGGAGTTCTCCCCCGCAACAATTTGCGACAAAGAGTCGTGTGAACTTCTTAACACCACAGAGCAACAGTGTATTATTAACTCACACTGATACCCGGGAGAAAACTGTTACGGCGAGTAGTACTCCAAACAATAATGGATATCGTGTTTCCACAGGAAAAAGTATTACAATGTCGCCACAACGAAGGGGTACATCAAGTTCACCGCGGGTAAAAACTTCTCGTATGTTGGTAGACCTAATGGATTTTCCACATGAAATGGACTCACGACATCATACTTTCCGTCGAGATGGAAATACACAAAATACCTCTCAGAGAACACGACGGGTTGTGAGTGTTCCAAGTACAAAATACAATTTGATGCAAGATGCATCTTTGAGAGAAATGGAAATAAGGGATTTATTGACAAGTATGCACACACGTCTTAGTAGCAGCAGTATTAGCCAAGGAAATGATATACGACGTCACATGCAGCAAGTTGAAAGTGACGAGGCCTTTGCTCGTCAGTTCATGGAAGAACTTGTTAGCTTCTATGCAGAGGGTGTACAGAGCTCCATAGATCGCGAAGAAATATCATTAAGATTATTAAAAGACACCACATCTACATTGTCGCGGGTTGGCCGGTTTCTCCAAACACCACCTGAAGAGGTATTACGAGACCCGGAGTGGCATTTATTACGGTTTCGAGATAATGCGATGCAGGATCAATCTTTAAATATGGTTGACATCCTCCTTTCGCTTCAACGTTTTCCTGCCACTATGGTTGCTAATTATGAACGTCTTATGGCAGTAGCTAATGGTGTAACGGAGGTAGAAGAACCAACACCAATGCTTTCAATACCCCAACCACACCCACAGCAGCAGCAACAACAACAACAACAGCAACCACCACCACAACAGCAATTACAGCAACAGCAACTACAATCACAAGAGCCTAATACGTTTGGTCGTCGACCGTCGTCAGTGTTTTCACGTTGTGGAAGCGCTCATCCAACAGGTTTTCGTTCATTTCTCCCTCGCAGTGGAATGATGAGTCCTCCTGGGGCAATGGTTATGAGTGCTAGTCTTGACAGTGTTGAAGATATGCCTTCCAGTTCTACTATTATGGCTCACACTGTAATGCGTCGGATGGAACGGGAGGCTGACACCGCGTGGGCTATAGAGGATCTGCAGGAAGAAAGTGCCTACTGGCAAGAAGAAACTCTGCGGGCTATGTCAGAGGCAGAGAGATATATTCAGATGGCATGCACACTCCTAGGTTGTCCACACTCAACTGCTACTAATGGAGTTGGTGAGATTGGATCTCGAAGGATGTCTATAACAGCTGTGGGCTCAAACTCGCAAAAATTTTTCGTACATCGGGTTTTTATCCAGCTGCTTATTGAAAAAGAAGAAGGTGAACGTGGCAAGATTGAGGCCCAAGAGTCAAAGGAGTGGTGGAATTGTTGGATTGCCGCATGTGAAAGGGATTCGCCAAACATCTCCTTTAAAAAGAATGGTTTTTCAGTGAATCTCGAAAAGGAGGTATTTATCAGAAAAAGTGAAGATGGCATCAGTTGCGTACGATCTGTTGATGACCTGGTAAATAATATACATATGGATGATTCAAAAGAAGAAGGGGGAGTGAGCTCTACTCGTCCTTCTGGAGATGAAGTGGCTTTCTGCGGTAGTACTTGCGAGGATGAGGCACATTAAAAGATAAATATGTGAAAAAAAAAAAAAAATGCCTCATCCTCGCTCTATTAAATTTCGTTTGGTAAACGAATTCACATTTGTTCTTCTTCATAGTTGAGAAAATAAAATAAAGAATCTTCTCTTCTATAAAATGGGCGATGATGGCTTGCTCATATACGAGCCGATTCTTCTAATTCCTCCATTGCATCCCATTCTAGGGGTTCTCTGTTACTTTTCTCAGGTAATTCTCTTCACATGTCCGTGTATTGATCTACCTGCTAGATTAGAGGAGGACATATATATATATATTATATTGAAGGCAAATAGACGGGCGTGTTCTTTGATTTACACAAAGTTGACTGCTAGACGTTGTCATTATTGTTGTGTACGCGCACACACACGCACACACACACACAGACACATACATAGTCATTACCCCCTCATTCTCTCTGGATGTGTGTGTATATGTGTGTTTTTATTTTTGAAATGTGCATCTTTGTGTTTGTCTGCGTTTCTGTGCTTATGTGTGTGTGTGTGTGTTTGTGCATGCGTTTTTTGGTTGTATATATCTATGTAATCTAATCAGCAATGATTTAAAGATAGGATGGGAAACATTAGGAGATGTGGAAAAGAGAAGGGATTTGTTTTTAATTGTTTTTTCCCCTTTATTTTGTTCTTACATTCTACCTGCTTGTTTTCTTTCATTGATCTTTTTTCTATCTTTTTTTTTTTATCTTTTTTGTGTGCTTAGTGGAAATCAAGGGACAGTGGGAGGAGTGGTGCGCTCACGTCATTGAGGGGTGTAAAGAAAAAGAAGTACAACAGGGGGAAAGAAAGGAAGAAAAAAAAAAAACGAAAATGAGAATAAGGGAATTGACACCAGTAGGGGAGTTGAAATGAGTGAATAAGGAACACAGAGAGAAATAAACAAGAATCATGTTGTCTCTTTATGTTCTTGATTTTCTTTGTGTCTATGATTCTTGTGATTACCTGGA
Organism: Trypanosoma theileri; assembly: GCF_002087225.1. Taxonomy (NCBI): domain Eukaryota; phylum Euglenozoa; class Kinetoplastea; order Trypanosomatida; family Trypanosomatidae; genus Trypanosoma; species Trypanosoma theileri. The sequence goes on from NW_021639845.1 coordinate 923,400, forward strand.
GTTTTCTTTTTCTTTTTTCTTTGGTTTGTTTTTCTCTTTTATATGCATCTTTCTGTGAAAGTTGCGGATCTGTTCTTCACTAGTATTTGGACTTTCCTTGTGGTCATCTCCCTTATTTTTCTGTTGTTGTTTCTTTTTCTCGGTTTTTTTTTTTTCGTTTAATCATCGTTGTTGTGTGCTTATTTCTGTATTAGTGGGGTAAGTTTCCGTTCGTGTGTCTGCAGAGCTGTCAGCAACTACGATGTGAACATAATATATTCATTCATACATCCCAAATGAGATCTTTCCCCATTTACATGAAATTGGGAAGAAAGTTATTAAGATTGGGGGAGAGAGAAAAGAAGAGAAATGCCCATAAGGCTGATCTGAATACAAAAGAAAGTTTCCGTGCGTTTTTTTTTTTTTTGCTTTTTCATTGTTCGTCTTTTTCCAATTTCAAGTCCATAAAGTTTTGATGTATTGCATTTACACATAAATACATATAAACATGTACGCACATGCAGAGAGTGTGAGAGAGAGAGAGAGAGAGAGCGAAAGACACAGAGGCACGAATTATCTTTGTCTCCGGTGTGTGTTTTTCACAGGCGCATTCATTTTTTTGTTTTTGTTGTTTTTGCTTTTTCTTTTTGCAGGTCCTGCTGCTTCAACTCAATTCTTTGTTTTTTCTCGAATTCCCCGTTCCCTCTGTCCCTTGTTCGTATGTGGAAATGTATTCTTTATTTGTTTGTTTGTTTATTTCCTTCCCCTCTCTTTCTATCTGTCTATCGAGTTTGCTTGTTTTTTTCTCTGACGTCTCCTTCTGTGTTGGTATGTATGTGAATGTGTGGGACTTTTTCTTTGTTTTCTTTTTTTGATTTTTTATTAATGTTTACACACATGAACGTGCAAACACACCGATAGGGATATATATATGTAGAGAGTGACTGAGTGAGTGAGGTGATAGAGAAAGAGAGATAGGGAGTGAGAGGGAAAGAAATACTCAGAGCAATACACACATCCCAATATGAAGTTGTATGTTTTCGCTCCAGTACCTGTAAGTGTTACAATTATTCAATGAATTGACGATATGATATTTTCTTTCAAAAAAGAAAAACAGGTCTAACCGTACGCGGGTGAGTGAATTGATGCTACTGTTGCATATAAAGGGACACACATATATATATGTACTTTATCTTTTTTTCTCTCTCGAGTTATTTTTTTCCCCCTCTTAATCAGTTGTTAAATCAAGTATGAAACTCTCCTTATTTCTGCTGTACTCCAAATAAATTAAAATAAAAAAACGGGGTTTTTTGAATTCTTTCTCAGTATATTTCTCAGATAAAACGCAAGGCAATAACTAGAAAAAAAAAAATCAAAAAAGTAGCACACAAAGCTTAACAATAAAAAAAATAATAATAATAAACGATGACAATGGCACGTCTTTTTGTTTTTTCAGTTCTCTTATTATTCATCCTTGGAGTTATCACTGGAAGGACATCTGAAACAAACCAGGAAATTGCTCAGATTGTCTTCATCAGCTGTAATAAGCACGATAGAGAACAAAGTTACTGGGATCTTATAGCATCCACTGTAGAACATAGAAATCAAATGAAGACGCGTATTACTTCTCCTGGTCATACGTTGGGTAGTTGCACAGCTATCACTCCTGTTGATGCACTTGTGTGGTTAGGGGATGCGGTGTATGCAGATAATTACTCCCTTGTAGGTGGTTCATTCCCGAATAGCAATTTAGAAGTTATGCGGTCTAAGTTTGTGCAGCAGCGAAACGCCCCAGAGTATACGGCCTTCCGTCGCACATGTGTACGTCGCCGTGATCCCTCTCAGTTAAAGTATTCAGATGAGGAGGAGAACTCTATTCTTGGTGTTTGGGATGATCATGATATGGGCAAGAATGATGGTGGGGCAGAGTATGAAGGAAAAGACGACGTACAAGAAATTTTTCTTGATTTTCTTGGTCTTTCCAGCGAAGACCCACGCCGCAAACAGCAGGGGGTTTATAGTTTTGAAGCCATTCCTTTTCAAAGTTTAGAAGTCCAAGCAGGTGAAACTGATAATAGTGATGATGCTGATCATGACAATAAAAAGAATCATCAAGATGACACTGTTGATGGAAAACCTTCTATTAAATATCTAGCGTTAGAACAGCTGAAGCGTTTGTATGATGCGGCGGTGTGTGTTGTTCTTCTTGATGTTCGTTACTTCCGTGATCCCGCAAATGCCACTCGTAGTGGTGACATGTTAGGTGAGCCGCAGTGGAGATGGTTGGAAGAGCGGCTCCGTGATGATATTGCCGGTGTAAACCCGCAAACAGGTCGTGAACGCTGTGCCCTAACCGTTATCGGTAGTGGCGTGCAAATCATTATGGATGAGAAAGTGAGTGAAAGTTGGGGTGCCTTCCCTAAATCCCGTGATCGTCTGCTCATGCTGCTGCGTAAATACCACACCGAGCGTGTGTTATTTGTCAGTGGGGATGTACACCTTGGTGAGATTGGAATGGATAGCACGAAGAGTGCAATGCATACACTTGGGTACCCTATCATTGAGGCAACAAGTTCTGGACTGACACATAGTTCAGCCAAGTTTATTGGATTGCCTACACTTATTAATGTGATTTTTCCCTCACCTCGCCGTGTTGGTATCTATGTTGAGCGCAATTTTGGAGTCTTACAGTTGACTGTGAACTCAGAGTTTAAGGATACATGGTCTAAAGGGACGAATGAAATGGAGAGACATCGTCTGGAAGAGTATATTAACGTATCCATCTCAATTCATAGTATTCCAAAACATGGACAATCTGTGTTGGACCTCACATTTCCACTAAGTGCTCTCACTCACCGTTCAGGTTGTCATTTTTTCAATGCGAACGTTGATAAATTTGGTAGAGTTGTAAAATCAAAAGCTGGTATGAGTCAAAGATGTAGTGTAATATCAGAAGAAAGTTATTATGATAAGGATTCTATTATACCTCAACATTATCCTTCGACTAAACCTACTCCTTTTCTTACTTTTACTATTCAGCTTATTCAACGTTGCGTATTTCCAACATATACGCTATTACAGGTGGTTTCGGAAACAATAAAAATCTCTGTGATAGTTGGAATAGTATTGATCATTACTCTTACTATCTATTGTTGTTATAGAAGTACTTCAAACAAATCGAAAGTTGCGTGACAGTGCGTACGAGTCTTTTCCTTTTTTTATTTATTTATTTTATAAGTATGAATATGTCTTGTTATGCATGTTTATATCTGTGTATATCTGTTTATCTATTTATTGATCTAACATGCCGAATATATATATATATATATACCTCTCTGAATGTCATTTCTCTAGGGGTAAGAAGGGAGAGATGTGCATGCGTACTTTTCCTTTTCTACACTATGTTAGTGTGTCAAACTTATCTGTATTCTCAAGAGGGAGGACCACAGATTAACACTCTTGTCTACCCGCGTTGTAGACATCACACACACACACACACACACACAACCTCTCACACTCAATCTTTTCTCGCAGAATTCCGAACACTACAAAGATCTTCCAAGTGAAAGTATTCCTCCTGTGATGTGTTAATGCATTCCAGACTTGGATGATGTTCGCATGTTTTTTTTTGTTTTTTTTCGTGTGTGTGTGTGTGTGTGTATGTATGTTATTACATTTACAAGTGTATTCATTTCTTTGGGGGTATTTGCATATACGGGGAACGTATGTGGGTTGTTTTTCTCCTTTATTCATTCTGTTGCTCTTCTTTTATTTATTTTTTTTCTTCTTGTAAAACGGTTTGGAACACATGAAATCATCGTTTGTTAGCAAAGAAAGAAAAGAAAAAGAAAGAGAATCACTTTCTCCCTGTTATCTTTTCTTTTTGTTCTTGTTGTTGTTTTCCTCCTCTCCGTTTGAGAGTATAAACGGTTCTTCCAATGGCAGAACCCACACGGGAGGATGAAGTTACGACCACGCAAGAAGGCGGCGACTCCGCAAAGACTGCCGTCGCTTCTCTCACCACAGCGGCTTCTGCGGGTGTAGTGGCGGTGACCTCTTCACAATCCGCCCTCCTCTCAACACCTCGCAGGGGGCCACTCATTCCTCTCACACCAATGGAACGACGGTTAATAATGGGTGCCACACGTGTTGGAGTTACGATAGCAGATGGACTTCTTCTTTCCAGTACAGTACTGAATCCGGTGATCACTGTAGCTTTCGTCGCATATGAGTCTATTCGTTCAATACATGACTACTACCGCGGTGAACTCAATACTTTAGGATATCGTACCAGTTTGAGTGATGTATCATTACGTATTGGAAAAGAAGTTGGAACAGCTGCTATTGGAATTGGTATTGGACATGCTGTAGGAACACTTATCGGTTTAAGTGCTATTCCAGTAGCGGGACAAATTGCTACTGCAACAGTTATTTCTGTTGTTTTAGGTATTTGCGTTGGTACACTTCTTACACGATATGCTGACCGACTCTTTATACGTTTACAATTACAAACTCAGTATGGATACTCTCCCGATGAAGAAAAGGCCCGTAAGAGGTTTGAAAAATTACTTGAATCAGAACATGATCTTTCTTCTTTTGCAGTTTGTCGAATAGTGCAGCACTATAGAGATTACCGGGTGGCATGTGGATGGGAAAGTCATACAGATGTAGATGACTATAGAGCTACTGGAGATATTACAATGATGCCTGTTTCATTTCAACATTTTGCTATTATACAGTTACAACGTAAATGGGGATTCCTTAATGGACGTAGTGAATGTAAAAAAGTTTATAAGGCTCTTATGTTGCTACATCATCCCGATAAAGGTGGGGATACTGAACTTGCTGCACATCTTAATCATGATTTTGAAATCTATGCTTTTTGTCAAGGATGGCAAGAAGATTGTCCAACAATTAATCAAGCAGAAGTTTCTGGAAATCAAGGGAAAACATCTACTAATACGTTTAAAAAACGAAAAAAGAACGTTGTCGTAGACTTTTTACGTTCCCTATTTCGTCAAACAAGTAATTCTACTGTAGAAGCTGAAGATCTTCGACAATATGGTCTTTTAGCTTTAGAAGCTGGAACTCCGTTAGAGTTACATAGGTTTGATGAATTAAATTGGGATACTATTGATAAGGAAGAAGAGGAGGAAGAAGAAGAAGAAGGATTAAATGGTAACCCTTTGTTTGGTACAAGTGCATCTGTTAAACAACGTAGTGTCGCTCGTGTACTTGCATCTATTCAACGTTGTTATCAACTTGCTACTGAAGCTACTACTTTTTCTGGACTAGTTCATATCTACAGGGAAAGAGAACAGTGGTCTAGATTACGACATGACGTTTTTATGTTTAACCGATTACAAATGTTTGTGAATATTGCTGAAGAAATGAATTTATTTTATACTCCTAATTCCTCTTCTAAATCCTGTCATTACTATTCTTCTCATAACTTCAGGTGGTGTACAAGAGATGAAGCGGTAGCAGAACGAGAAGAACGTCGGAAATCCATTGTTTCCCTCTGTTTCTCTGAAAGTGTCTCCTCTAAGTTGACTGAAGCCCTTGAACTTTGGAGAACCGCACAAGGACTAGCTGAAAGTTTTTTTAAACAATCTTCTACTAGTGATGCGGAAGCTGCTGAAGGGACAGGACAAACACTTGATACACTTTTAAATATTCAGAAAGCTTTACAAGAAATAACTGAATCTTGTACAAACTCTTGGAAACATTCTTATTGCTCTATTGAGGATTATAAAGAACTTTTATTTGTAGAAGAAGTCAGAGCACTTGGACTCACTGCGAGTTGTGCTCTTGCTGGAGCTCATGCTATAACTATACATGATAAAATGCGTAAAAATTGTGAGGATTATTATAGAGGTAGAGAAAGAAAGATGCAAACAGTGACCTCTCTTCTTAATGAATTACATGAAATACAATCTGATCTTGCAAAAGCTACTATTGATGAACGTGATATATTACAGAAACGTTATAATGATTATCTAGATGAATTATATTTTGTACATCGTGTTTTTAGTGAAGTAGATTCTATTACAAGTGAATTATATGATATGTACACAATGTATCTCCCAGAAAATTTTAGTTTACTTAAGGAATTACCTTCTTCTTGCGCACGTTGTGTTTATGAAACTCTTAAATTACCTCGTTTTGTAAAATATGAAAGAGAACGTACTTTAATGAATTATATAAATCTTGAAATAGAACCTCGAAATGCGATGGATTGTTCTAGATATTCATTAAATGAAGAAACTTCATTAGAGTCTGTTAATAATGAAGTTAAAGAAGTAGAATTCGCTTTACTTCGTGCACAATATATGGATCCAATTAGTGGAACTCTTACTCCTTGTTGGCTTAAACGTTATATATTTCCAAAATCTGATACAATAGAGAGTAAAAATGATAATACTGAACTTTTTAAACATATTATGAAGGATGAACTTCATATTCCTGAATCATGTGCAAGTAAAAATGTGACATATGTAAGTGATGTATTTTGTGATAATTATACTCAACAAATTTATTTCCATATACCACGTGGTGGAACTCAATTACGTTTTAGTTCCACACATGATGTAAGTAAAAGGATTATGCGACTGGGTGTTCGATGGCTTCATGATGCTTTACAGTCTATTATTGAAATTCATTCATGTCTTTTAGTTCATGGTTCTATTTGTCTTGCAAATTTTACATATGATGATTTTGGAAATACAACTTTGGGGTTTTTCTCTAATTCTGTGGGTAATTCTTTAAGAGATACCCTAACACCATTGGATGATGTTATAGATTTTGGTGCCTGTTTACATGCAGAAGTTATTCCATATCTTCAAGGTGTAATTTCAGGTTCAAATGTAGCACGGTTTTCACCAACAGCAACTAAATTTGACGAAAATTTTCCTGCAGCAGAAGAATGGAAACAAAAACAACAAGAAATTATTAATGTTTATCGAGAAGTTGCTGACCGTTTAATTGGAAAAATTGAGCCTCGTTGGACATTATTAGATGCTAGAGGATTTGTAAGAAGATTTCTTCAATTTAATTATGATAGTGATGAAAGAAACTACCTCTTTACCAAGGAAATCGCATATCCTGCCTATTGGGCAATTTATAAGAGTATTGCTCCACATTCACTTGTTTCTGGTCATCATGTATTTCCAAATCTACCGAAAGGTATAAGTGTATTCCTAAATCGTAACGTTCATCTTTGGGAATTATACTGGAAATGTCGTAGAAAAATGTTGCAACTGCGTGGTGGTAGTTTTTTTTCCCTCCCTGCAGAGGTAAAAGGACGAAAACCCTTTCTTCCTTGTACAGACGAATGTGAAGTAAATGAATGGTTCCTCTGGCACACCTGCAGGGATGAAGAAGAGACTTGGCAAGTTTGTATTGAAGGAATCTCTAGCGCAAGTGTTCAACTTTGTTTTACACCACCATGGATGCGAGAAGAAGAAAAAAAATCTACCGGAAAAAATGAGGGAAGTGGAAGTACTATCTGGGGAGTGGTGTTTCGTGTTTCCCTTGGAACTGTTTTAGAAAGCGACGAAAAAACCATGAGTGAAGAAGATGGTGGGGCACAACGTTTTGCCTCTTCCTTGGCGTACGACCTGGAGCATTCTGCGAAGCAGAAATGTGTACTTGCAAAGGGCAACGTAACTGATGTTAATTCGTCCCCTGATGTACTTGTCCCTTCACCTAATGCACGATGCTATCCTGAATTTATGATTGGTATTCCGGTCTCGCAAGCTGTGGTTGCTTCATCGCCTATTTAGAACGTGAGGCGAGGCAAGTTCTCCACCCTCAGCGCGGCGTTTGTTGTTGTTGTTGTTGTTTGGTTTATGTTTTATTATTATTATTATTATTATTATTATTATTATTATTATTATTTTATTTTTTTTTTTGACAGCTTGCGAAAAGAATAATTGAGTCTTGCGCCAAATACCAACTGAATAGGGTAAAGTAATATTATATTGATAATTTCTTATTATCTTTTCTTCACAGTCTGCCGAACGCAAGTTTCGTAAAACCACCCACCCAACCCTACCCTCACCGTCCCGATCGGGAAGCGGGTTAAAAGGGCTTCTCACCACTTCCAATTCGTCAGTTCTGGCATTAATTAGGGAAGAACCAAAGAGGAAAAAATTATTGGGATGCATATATGAATATCAGGGGGAAAGTGGGGTTTATAAAGATAAATTATCTTATTACTCTTTGTTTCTTCTATTTATTTTATTTATTAAATGGGAAAGAAAGGTTTAGATTATTCTGACAACTTGCGAAAAGAATGATCGACTCTTAATTGGGAATAAATTTCCGCATGGGATTTGACCCTGGGAATGTTATTTGCGCCCTGACCCCTTCCCATTTTCTTAACGCACATATATATGTATGTATCCTGATGTTTTCCGCCCCAAAGGCCTGCCGATTCACCCCCCAGGTTGGATGGCGGAACTGGAGAAATGGAAGTGCCAGGGGAAACCCTTTTTTTTTTTTTTTTGATTTGGCCTTCCGCCCGGAGCCTGGGGAGGGTTTTCCGGAAACCAACGTGTTTAAAAGACCGCCGGGGCGAAAAATAAAAAAAAAAAACAAGGAAAAAAACATATTACAAAATTTTTTTTCTTTCCCCCCCGCCTGCAAACGGGAAGGGGTTTTTCGCAGGGGGGATTCCCCGTTTTTCCACCGAAAAAAAAAAAGGGGGACGACTACCCCCGCCTCGACCCAAAGGGGGATGGTTGGGCGAGGTGCCGGGAAACCGCGGGGAATCTCGTTTTCCCCGGGGGCCCTGCCCCCCAAGTTTCTTCTTTTTTTCTTTATTTTCCGAAAACCCGCGAGAAGAGTTTCGAAGCCCAACCTCGCCGGGCGACAGTTGAGGACGAGGCCGCGGTGAACAAATTCGATTTCTTTTGCCCTCGCGGTTCCGTCCAGCCGCGGGTTTCCCAGGGCCCGGCCAAAATCAAACCGCCCCGAGCGGGAGGCATGTTTGAAGCGCCCCCAGCCCGCCGCTGTCTGCCAGAAAACGCCGTCTGGAAAAGTTTTTTAGGCCGAAACATTCGCCAAAACCATAGAACAAGAGGGGAAACGCGCGGGGGGCGGGCATTTCCCCTTTGGTTGTTCGTTTCTTTCTTTTCGGTGGGGGCTCGGGTGTTTTTTTTACTCTTTTCCCCGCGGGCCCGCTTTGCCAGGGCGGGAGGCGCGGGGACACCCCCTCCGCGAGGGGAAACCCCCCGGCCACAACCCCACGCGAGCACAAAAAAGAAAAAAGAAAGAAAGACCCCCAGCCGGATCCCACGCGGGTTTCCCACAGGTCCCGGCGGGGGCGGGCTCGCCCCGGGGAACAAAAAAGGGGGTGGGGGCGCGGCCCGCTCGTTTTTTTTTCTTTTGGGGGTTGGCTGCGCCGTCGCCCTGGTCGGGGGGGGTCGTGGCGGTGTGGTGTCCGTTCTGGGTGGGGCGTTTTTAGATGCGGTGTTTATTTTTTATTTTTTATTTTTTTTTTTTTTAGGCGTTCATCTTTTTTTAGTTTTTCGTAGTCCATGTTAGACGGTGTTGTTACTGTCAGGTTCTTCTTGTTTTGTAACGATATGTAGATGATTTATAGGTTCTTTTTTTCTTTTTTCTTTTTGTTTTAGGTGAATTTGTTAAAATACATGAAATTTTCTTCTCTCTGTATGTGTGAGTGTGTTTTTTTTCTTGTTTTTTTTTTTTTTTTTTTTTCTTATTCTTCTCCTTCTCTCATTTATTTAATTTTTCTAATTCATTGACAAACAATTTAACTAATAATGTTAAAATAAATAAATAAATAAATAAATAAAGGAGAAACAATATTAATAACATAATTCAAAGCTAGAAGTAAGAGAAATATGATATTAGCGACAGTTCTTGATGATTACCGAAAAATATGTAGAGATATGGGAATTACGCCTCTTAAAGAACTAGAAAAATCGCTGGCAATTTCTCCAGATCAAATTGACCTTAGCTCCTCCTTAATTTCATCTTCACATTTTGAAGCGATTCTTCGTTTGATTCAAGAGCGTTCTGAAATTGATAAACTGGATTTTAGTGGAATACATTTATCAACGTCTCAACTGATTCGTTTGTTTTCTTTATTAGAAGAATGTTGTATCCGTAAACTTGTGCTTAGGAATATGGAATTAGATGTAAAAAGTGGGGAAGCTTTAAAAAAGTTATCAATGGAATGCAAAGATTTAATTGAAATTGACCTTACTAATACTATATTACCTGAATTTATAGAATATATCATAATGGAACGGATTAAGCTTAATAAAATAGAATATGAAAAAAATATTCAATGTGAACAAAAAGCGGTTGGACCTGAAGCTTCTAATTTATGGAGGTGGAGACTAGAGTCTTGGTCAGAAGAAAATTCTACAAAGATGACTCCGACATCAAAATCCTTACAAGATAGTTATTCTTTACGAAATCTTTTGAGAAAAGTAATTGAACAACAAACTCTTTTTTCGGATAATGAATTCCCACCTGAATTGGCAATAAAAGATTCAAATATTTCTTGGATAAGAGTAAATACTCTTATACAAGATAAAAAGAAACTAGATAATTGTTGTGTAGGAGGAAGTCCCTTATCTTCATCAGTTATTAATGATACAAGAAACCTTTCGGCTGCTCTTAATATTGTTCAACAAATACCTTACTTAAGAAAATATATTTCTCTTCGTCAAGTTCCTGATGTGGGTTTTTTTGCATTTCGTTTTTTTATTAATGACTCACCAATAACTGTTATTATTGATGATATGATTCCTTTTAAAAATGGTACTCCAGCAGGGATTCATCATATTGAAGATAATGTAGATTATTGGGGATCTTTAGTTGAAAAAGCTTTTGCCAAAATTCATGGAGGATATGATAATATAGCAGGAGTAGGATTTGATTATGCACTTTCGGTATTAACTGGAGGAGTTTGTTTTGAAGTAGATTGGAATATTTTAAAACAACACTTTAATGAAAGTGAAATGTTTAGATTTATTAGACATTTAATTAACGCAAAAAAAGTCATTTCTACCTTGTGTATTCCACGAAATGAAATGGTAAAAAATTCTCTTATGGAAATTGGTATATGTCCAAATATGTCTTATCTTGTTACTGCTGTTGAAGCTATTAGAGATGAAAATCCATATCTTTCTTATGCTGTACAACTTTCATACCCAAGTAAAACGAAATATAAAGATGCAATATGTATTTCTCAATTAAATAATGATAATTTTTTAGTACCTCCAAGATTTTGGATGGGTCTTGAATATTGTTTGACATATTTTGAGAGGTTTTGTTTATTACTTTGGCCTTACGGTGACCCTCTAAATAATCACAAAATTGTTATGGAATATTCGTGTGATTGTTATGGTGGGTCAGATTATACTTCAACATTTGCAAAAAATCCTTCTTTTTTACTTTCAAATCCAGGATCATCACGATTGGAAATTATGCTTGTTTTACGAAAAAAAGATGAAGATAAAAAAAATTCTGAAAATTGGATTCAAATGCATATTCACAAAGCTAGTGATTCTGAAAATGAACTAGTGCGACGATACGATGTATGTGCTAGAAATGAATTACTTTCTACGAGAAAGGGTTATAAAGGAGAAATTGCTCTCGTTATTCGTCTTAGAGAAAATGAACGAGTACAGTTAACCACTTCAGCTTTTTCAAAATGTAATTGTGTTTTAAGAGCTACATGTGTTGAAAAATTTCAATTACAACCTCTTCCTTCACATTATGCATATACCCTTAAAGGTAAATGGAGTAAGGATTCTGTTGTAAAACCATCTTTATCTTTGACAAATAATAGCAAAGAAAAAGTTAAAAAACTAGTGGTAGTACTCTCACAAGAACCTGTTAATCAAAGATTGGTTTCTATTGGAATACAAGTTTGGTTAAAGAATGATCTCGAATTAGAAGACAAAGAACCATTTTTGGTTACAGAATTTAGAACAGATGTTGTTGTTGTTTTTAGGATTGAAATTGAGATGAAGCCAGATGATTCTATTGTAATTTTTCCATTGAGAAAAAGAAAAGTTGGAGATGTTAATTTTTCCCTAAGTGTTTATAGCAGATTTTCATTAGATGTAAATAATGGTTAGTCTGGTTTGCCTTATTATTATTATTATTATTATTATTATTATTATTATTATTATTATTATTATTATTATTATTATTTTTGCAGTGTATATGTACATATATTTGTGAGAAATGTGACAATTAATCTTCTCTCCAAAAGTCCTATGCTTTTGTATTTTTTATTAGTTTTTATTTTATTTTATTTCCTTACCTGCGTTTATGTATGTATTTGTATTAAATGTCGAGTAATTAATAATAATGGTAACAATAATAATATTAATAATAGAGCGTTATTTTTTTTTTTTTTCTTTTTTTTTTTGGATTTCGCCTGTTTGCGCATGAAAAAATATATTTTTTTCTTTTTGTTTTTCTAGTTCTTCACTTTAGGGTTTATTAAGGGAAGAAAAAGAGTGCTGAAAAAAAAAGGAGTAAAATAAATTGGAAGTTGAGTTAATATTTTCTTTTTATTTATTTATCAATGGTAGTTCAAACAAGATTTCTGAGAACCTCTAGAGTTGGTGCTTGGATAGCCCTTGGTAGAGAAAATATGGTACGTCTAGTAGATTTTGAGGATTTGCTCTGGGAATTAAATACAAATATATCTAACTGCAAAATTGCATATTGTAGCTCTGGAGGACCTTTAGCTTTGTACTCTGGAGGTCGTTTAAACTCTGATCAAGATGGGAATCATATTAGTTTGTATAATTCTAAAGGCGCTCCACATCCAGTAACTTCAAGTATTCGATTAGAAGGAATAGAGAGTGTTTTGTACATGTGTTGGAATGAATCTAATGATAATCTTATTGTTGTTTTAAATACAGGAGAAATTCGTTTTTTTAATTTAAAAGGGGAATTAACTGGGACACCTATTAGATTATCATTACCACTATTATATATAAATACTGGTAATGGTATTGCTTTAGTAACCAATGACAAAGGATATTCTCTTACTGTCTTGGAATGCAAACAAAATGGAGATTATCGTACGAGTTCGCTTGATATTCCTAATGATTTTAAAATTCAAAAACCAAATGTAATGCTGGCTATACCTCAACAATTTAGTGATACTGGATATACTGAAATTTTTATTCCATTTCTTTCTGGAGAAAATACCTCTAGTTTTTATCATTGCGTTTTTAATGCAAATTCTCGTTGTTATGATCTTCGTTTATCTATTGATGGTGGAAATGTAACTCACATGTCACTTTCTCCAAGTGCACAATCTATCGCTTTTTTAGTTCAAGATGGAACAATTTATGTTACATCACGCTCTTTTGAAGATGTAACACGTTTGCTTAATATAGAAACTGAAGTTTTACCTGCACAATTTATTTGGTGTGGAGATAAATGTATTACATATCTTCATTTAACTCAACAATTTGATGAAAATCTTGATTTTCCAACTACTTTAACTTTAATAAATGTGGATGATTCTAGTCAATCAGATTTTTTAAATGATATTCCTACAGATTCTTTTTTAGTTTCAGACTGTGATGGTATTCGAATTTTATCACAAAAAACTTATCAATTTCTTCAAGTTGTTTCAGAACCAAGTCGTCGTATTTTTTCTGTAGGATCTCGAGCAAATTCTGCAATGTTATTACTTGCATTTGATGAATTTATGTGTGGTAATGCATCCTCTGTAAAAATGATTCGTGATTTACAAAAAAATTCTTTTGGACTTTCGAATGCCATAGATGATTGTGTTGCAGCTGCCGGTTTTGAATTTGAAGTATCGCAACAAAAGAGATTAATGCGTGTTGCAGCTTTTGGAAAATCTTTTTGTTCCATGTATGAATCGGATGTTTTTGTTAATATGGCAAGACGTTTACGGGTTTTAAATACATTACGACGAAGTAAAGCAGGTATGTTAATGTCACAAGCTCAATTATTATCTTTAGAAGGAGATCGTTTAGCTGAACGACTTGTACAAATGAATCATCATCAATTAGCATACTACGTTTGTGAAATTTTAGGATATAGTACTCAAACTGTAATGACAGAATGGGCATTAGCAAAACTTGGTAAACATTTTATATCTATAAATACCGAAAAAGAAATTGCATATAATATTGCTAAAAAATTAAAAGAATTTAATCAAAAAAATTTTTCTGAAATTGCATATAAGGCTTATTTAAAAGAAAGACCTCATGCAGCTCTTATATTTTTAGAAGCTGAAAATATACCGACAAAACAAGTAGCAAGATTATTAGATATAAAACAACCAGAGATAGCACTTTCTAAAGCTATTAAAAGTGGTAATACCGATCTTTTATTTACAGTTATGATGTATCTTATTAATAATAAAGGTGCTAATGCTATTCCTTTATTAACTAGTGATTTCACTGCGCAAAGTATGCTTCTTGTATATGTTACAGTTTGTGAAAGTAATCGTGATTTACTTGTTGAATATTTTAGAACTCATCCAGAGTATAATACATATTTGAATATTTTACATTATTTAAAAGAAGAACAACGATCTGTAATATCTCTTAATCGAAAAAATAGCAATTGGGAAATGTTACAGGAAATTAAACTGAGTGCAATTCAATCAGCTGCGATAACAGCAAAACGAGAGATTATTACAAATGTTGGTAATAATGGTGGTACATTTGGAAGTGCTATTTCACACTCAATAAGTGTTGCCGGGTTTCCAACTAGTAATTCTTCTTCTTCTTCTCAAGGAAATGAAAAATGGCTTCGTGCACAAATGCAGCTTTTAAATGAACAAACGAAATTAATGAAGCAATTAAATGATAAACGTTTTCTTGATGCTAGTGTCGCAAAAACAATTACCCTTTGTTATGAATATGGTCAAAATGGAATAGCAGAACGATTAAAAAATGAATTTGGTGTGTCAGAGAAAATGCATTCTTGGTGTATGCTTAATGCTTATTCAGCAACTTGTAAATGGGATCTTATTGATCAGATTGGTGGAGTGAAAAACAAAACCAAACCAATAATTGGGGCTTCCGCCTTTGTGACAAAACTTCTCGCTTGTGATCGACCAGAACAAGCGAAGTTGTATATTTCAAAAGTACCACAAATTGAGCAAAGAATGGAGTTTTATGTATTATGTAATGATTGGATGGCTGCAGGAGCAGATTGTCGTCGCCATGGTGAACCTGAAATGTTTGCACAACTCAAGGAAAGGGCAAAAGGTAATGTTACAGCAATACATCTAATTGAAGAAGGATGGAATTCTGGTCAAGAATCAGGAGTTTTAAAGTTTACAAAGTTATTTACTTGAAGTTATATATATATATATATATATATATATTAGTTGTTTTTATGTGGTGTATAACCAATAAAGAAAAGAAAAAGAAAAGATAAAAAGAATTTTTTTTTTTGGAATTTTGTCAAATTTCCTTTTAAAAATAAGGAAAAAAAATAATAATAAATGGACGCTTACATTATTTATTTATTATTATTGTTATTATTTTTTTATTCCTTCCTTTTCATTCTTTTCCTGTAGTAGTTGACTTTTAGGAGTCTTTTTTTTTCTTCTGCAAAGTAAACAAACAGAGAAGAGTAAGGGAGACAAGGAAGATAAAAAAAAAAAAAAAAAAAAAAA
>NW_021639845.1:939256-950416 GCF_002087225.1 Trypanosoma theileri
TGTGTTTGTCTATCAAATGAACCACAGTGGACCCATAACAAGGGAGGAGGTTGCCGGATGGAAGCTACAAGATTTAGAAATGGGAGAGACAATAGGTACTGGCACTTTTGGCCGTGTTCGTTTATGCAAACATAAAGGTACTGGTCGATATTTGGCATTGAAAATTCTTAAAAAACAAGAAATTCTACGTATGAAGCAGGTTGATCACATTTTGGCTGAATCAAGTATTTTACAAGAAGTTAATCATCCTTTTATTGTAAACATGCTTAAGGGTTTTATGGATGATGATCGTTTGTACATTCTTCTTGAATATGTGGTAGGCGGAGAACTTTTTTCACACCTGCGGAAAGCGGGAAAGTTTCCAAATGATGTGGCAAAATTTTATTCCGCAGAAGTAGTTTTGGCGTTTGAATACCTTCACAGCTGTAATATTGTATACCGCGACCTAAAACCAGAAAATTTGCTTTTGGATGCCCAAGGAAATATAAAAATTACTGATTTTGGGTTTGCGAAGCGTGTGAATGAGCGTACCTTTACGCTGTGCGGCACGCCAGAGTATCTTGCCCCTGAAGTTATTCAAAGTAAAGGGCACAACAAGGCTGTGGATTGGTGGGCACTTGGTATTTTACTCTATGAGATGCTGGTTGGTTATCCTCCCTTCTTTGATGAGAGCCCTTTTAAAATCTATGAAAAGATTCTGGAAGGTAAATTGCAATTTCCCCGCTGGGTGGAGTTAAGGGCGCGGGATCTTATTAAAAATCTTCTTGCGCTTGACCCAACAAAACGATTGGGCTCACTCAAACGTGGGGCACAGGACGTGAAGCGGCATAAATTCTACAGTGGTGTAGATTGGGATGTGGTGCTGGAGAAGAAGGTGCCGCCGCCCATTCCTGTACGTCTCACCAAAGACGGCGACACCCGTTACTTTGACCGCTATCCAGAGAGTCCACACCACCCACTGCAACCCCTAACAGCACCACAGCAAGATGTATTTGCAGGGTTTTGTGACGGAGAGTACACAAAAGTGTAGTATTTCTTTAAATAAATAAACAGAGAATATGCACTGGGATGCCAGGTATGTATATGGCTAAAGAAAAAAAAAAAAAAAAAGAAAATACGAAAAAAAAAAAAACGAAAGAAAAAAAGAAGAAAACATCGAAAAACAGAAAGTAAAAAAAAAAAAAGCAAAAACAAAATAAATGGTGATGTGCACTTCACGGATGTATTGAGAAAAGGAACAAGTGGAGATGAGACGGTCTGGTACAGTTCGGTGGTGTAGAAGTACGACGGCAAATGCTCAGAGGTAGATCTTAACGGTGGTTTGGTTTTGTTTTCATTCTTTTTTTTCTTTTGTTAATATCTCTTGTTTTTTTTTTTTTTGCTTTCTGGACAGTTTCTCACTGAATTTGTTATTCCTTTTTTCTTTTTCTTCCCTCCTGAAAAAAAAAAAAAAAAGCCTTCGGGGAAGAAATTTCCTTGCGTTTTGGACTGCGATGCAAAACGTGCAGTGAGGAAATTCAGAAAAGATAAAACATAAAAAAAGAAAATACGCGAAGAAATCGGCATTTTGTGATATAATGTTAGAAGCTTTACAGGTTAAAAAAAAAGGAAAAAAAAAAGAGGGGTTAAGACCTCATTGGAATAAGTAAAGGGAATGCGAGGAGAAAGGAACGAAAGAAAAGGGAAAAAAAAGAAAGGAAATGTAGAAAGGGAAAAGGCCAAAGTGTAGTTTATGAGTCCCTTGTTGCTTCTTTGATCTTGATTACTGCCATTTTTTTTTTTTTTTTGTTCTTGAGTTTTTTTTTTTTTTTTTTTATATACTGGGCATACCTGCAAAAAACCGTAAAGAATAAGACTAACTGAAATATACATATGCAACATATATACCCCTGTATGCATTTATACGCATATATAATTATATGTTTATATAAAAATTTGACCCACAGAACAATGTAGATAGAGAATAGATAACTGATAAAGAATAGCTACAAACCTGCAATGCTGTTCATAACAAGAACGAAAAAATACAATGTAAACGAAGGGCGAATATATAAGAAATAAATGGATTAAACTACACATTTGCTTCTTTTTTCTTATATCTGATCGTAGTTGCTGTTTTTGAAAATAGCGTGGAAACTTTCCTTGCATGATTTTGATGGCTTGGATGTTCTGTTGCTTGATTCTTCCTCAATAGTATGATCTCTCTCTCTCTCTCTCCCTACCCTCCTTCCCCCCTTGTGTTTCTATTTTTGTGCTGGTGTGATGAATTTTAGGTGTGCTTGTGTGCGTGGTACGATGACAGAGTATGGGTGCATGAGGTTTATTTCCCTTTTGACACTTTCTCTCTTCATTTTTTTTTTTTAATTTATTTTTCTTTTCTCCGCACTTGTAGTTGCCTCGGTATACACATGTGTATGTGTGTGTGTTTGTCATTTCTCGATTCTGGGGTACATGAAGACAGCGAGATGAGAAATATTTTAGATCAACGTATTTCCTGGAATTAAGTCAAGACAAACACATTCACAGACACCTCTTTTTTTCTTCTTTTCTTTCTTAGTTTTTGTTGTTTTTTGTTTTTGTTGTTGTTTTTTTCTCCCCCCCCCCCTGTTTTCTGTTATCTTCTTCTTCTTTTAGGAGTGTACCACACTGTAGCGTGGGAGAGCCAATAATATAGGTGTGGGTCTCACACTCCCGCCAAGTATATATATATATATATATATATATATATTTATGAGAGGGAGATGGAAGAGAGAGGGAACAAAACATTACATGGAACGAAAGAAAGAGGGTGAAGACACCACCACTACTACCACTGACTTATTATTTGCATCATCAAAGAAGAAACAAAATATGCACCTCTTCTCATTCACTCATTTTTTTTTTTATCTCGTTTTTCTTATACGGATATATTTTCTTTTATCTTTTTGTTTATCTTTTGTTTCTCTGGTGTGGGAAGTTAATCCTTGCTGTATTGCCGTTCTCTCTTTTTTTTCCGTTTTCTTCTTCTTATATTGTTTGCACTTCTGTACGCAAACAAACAGAGAGAAAAGTGCCTTTTTTAGTTCAAGAAGGAACAAGGTATTAAAGTGAAGAGTAAAAGAGTTAATAGACTGTCTTCCTCTCTTTCTCTCTCACTAAAACAAAAGAAAAAAGGCTGAAACAAAAAAAAAAAAAAAAACGGGGATAAATAAAAAGAACCCCTAACATCACATATTGGCGAGTATTGACATTGAGTATGTTGGCAGAATTACATCATTGTCCAAGTTTATTTGCCATGGCCGATGATAAATCGTCGGTCAGGGCTGGAATGGATAGTGAGGCTGAACGATTCAGTATATCCGTAGTGACAGCTGATGGGTCCTCTTATCAAGAGGAGTATGATGATGAGTCCCTTTCCAGAATTAAGGCTTCACTCGGAGAACATGTTAGTTGGTCACGTTTCTTCGACATCATTCGGGAATCATTTTATCAAGGCCACGTGAGTCTTCAAACTTTAACAGAATCTTCTGTGAAGGTATTATGTTGCACATCAGGCGGTGAAGAAAAAGAATGCCAAATATCTTTCACAGTAAAAAAATCATCTGAAGATGTGTTACCAGTGATTGTCAAGAATCTGGTGGATCTTTACACTATTCATTGTTATCCAAGGGATAAAGAGAAACGATTAGGAGAGTTAGCAGAAGAGGCAGAACAGGCTAAAATACAATGTGAACAACTCGAAGAAGAGATACAAGTATTACAAGAGAACAATACACGAAAGAGACTTCAAGATGTTGTTAATGCAATGCGATTAGATCAAATGAAAACGGAACTTGAAAAATTGGAAAACGATAAGAGTGCAATTCTTTCTACAGATTCTGGTGAAAACAATATGAACAAGGTTATTAACGGTATGGAAAAAGAAATTTCCGGAATAGAACGTATACGAAAACCGTTAGGAGATAAAGAGTGTAAAGATTATGATCCTATTCTCTTGCGTCTTATAAAGAGTCGTTGGACAACTATAGAGAAAGAAGGTCCAAACCCATCGTATAAACGGGTTATTGTTCCCTTTTCTTCTTCAGAACTTGCAAAAGAAACTGAAAACTTTACTGATAAACGACGGGAAATTGTATGGAAAGCATTGGATAAAATAGATGAATGGGACTATAACATCTTTGATGTTCAATCAGCTATGACTGGAGATGATTTTGAGTCATTACAAGATCAACCAAATGGAGGTTCCCTCTTTATAACCATGTATGCATTACTAGTTAGATACGATTTTTTATCTAAGTTTAATATGGATGAGCAGATTGCTTTAAATTGGATTAGCAATGTTGAAGCTGGATATCATGGTAATCCTTATCATAACTCTATGCATGCAGCAGATGTTTTACACGTCACACATTACATATTAAGTAAAGGTGGAATGGCAAGTCGATGTGAATTATCTGATAGACAGGTATTTGCAGCTCTATTTGCTTCAGCTATTCATGACTATAATCATCCTGGTGTAAATAATAATTTTCACATTAAAACACAATCATACAATGCAACTCTTTACAATGACCGTAGTGTATTGGAAAATATGCATGTTGCTAGCGTCTTTGAATTGATGAAAAATCCGCGTTTTGATATCCTTGCTTGTTTTTCTGCAGATAATCGTCGAGATATACGAGAAACTGTCATTGAAATGGTTCTTGCTACAGATATGAGTTTACACGAAAAATATGTAACACAGTTTAAACGTCGCTTAGGTGAACATGCCACCTTTACAGAACGTGAAGATCAAAACCTCGCTTTATCTATAGCATTAAAAATGGCTGATATCTCAAATTGTGGAAGACCATTAGATATTTATCTTAAATGGAGTGCAAAAGTCTCAGACGAGTTTTATATGCAAGGAGATCGAGAGCGTAACTTGGGAATGTCATGTAGTCCATTTATGGATCGTATGCAACCGGCTCTTGCAAAAGGACAAATTGCCTTTATGAGCTACATTATCATACCTTTTTTTGAAATGGTTGCAGGACTAGTTCCTAATATGCGTATTGCTGTAGAGTGTGCTGAAGTCTGTAAGGCTTATTGGATGCAACCTGGGAATGAATAGAGTTTCTCTTGGTATGAAGGTGGAAACTAGAAGCAAGAGGTAAATGGAAAGGGTGTAGCTATTTTAAACTAAGGAAAGAAAAAAAAAAAAAAAAAAAAAAAAACGAAAAACACCCCATTAACATTACCTTTTCTCTGAATGTATAGTGAACATTTGTATCTTTTTTTTTTTTCTATGGCACATATCATTATAATTGTTGTTTTATTTATGATAATATTCTTATATACGAAGGTGGGCGATCCTTTGATGGCTAACCATCTTTGTTTTTTTTTTTTATATATATACTCTAAAAAAGGGAGAGAAAACAAACGTCAAAATATTATTCCTCATACTTTCATTTTTCTTTTCTTTTTTTACTTTTTTATCCCTTTTTCCTCTTTTTCTTTCTTCTTTTTCTTTTTGCTGTTCTGCGTGAAATATACTTCTCTTCTTCTTTTCCTCTCTCTCTTATTAATCTTATTCTCCTGTAAAAATACATATTGCATAGAACGAGTTCACATGAGCAATCACCTTTCAGAGCTATGCAAAGGCACGGAGGTGGGGCCCATTGAGGAGAGTCTCCGGCGGATTTTCCCATCGGCCCTCTCGGCTGACGACAACGACGGTACTAATAGCACGAACAACAATGACAATGAAGTGAATCATGATAATGAAGAGGAAGGCGGTGTTGATAAAAAGAGTAGCAGTGATGAGACTAGTGGCACTCACGCGCAGATGCGTCGTGTCTTCCGCAGCATTTGGAGCCACCGCGACGGTGATGGCCGCACGGCGCTGCATTGGGCCGTCGCGGTGCGGAACTTCCCGTTGGCGCAGACACTCCTGCGGGGCCCGCACTTTGCCCTCGCCTGCAGTGAAGACACGGAGGGCGTCTCTCCCTTCGCCACGGCCTGCATGGTCGGCGCCCCGGAGTCGTTTCTCGCGGAACTCCTCGCGGCGTCGGCGGAGCAGCGAATGTGGAAGTTGGCGCAGGAGAAGAACGAGAATGAGAATGAGAATGAGAAAAAGAACGGAGATGGTGCGCCTGAGGCTCTGACGAGTACTGGCAATGAGGCTGTTACCGATAGTATAGATCTGCACAAGGTGGCAATTGCTGATCAACCGGATAGTCACGGTAATACACCACTTCTTTATGCCGCTGGGCGGGGGAATCTTGCTCTGGTGCGTTATTTGTTACAACTTGGGGCGTCTATTGATCATCAAAACAAACGGGGACAGTCAGCGCTCCATCGCGCCGCTAACCGTGGATCACTTGATCTAGTAGAAGAACTTATAGCGTCAAGTAAGAAGAAACATAACAGTGCGGAACATCGTCGATGGATGAATCTTCAAGACTACCGTGGCGATACAGCTTTATTTTACGCCTCAATGGATAATAATGAAGAATTGGGACGCTACCTCTTGAGACACGGTGCTGATCGTGACATCCGGAACAAGGATGGAAAAGAGTTTTGGGAAGTGTAAAACCCACCTTTTTTTTTTTCTTTCCCTGTTTGTTTTTTTTATACTAATCCAACGGACAGGTGATTGAAGGAGAAGACTGAAAAAGTAAAAAAAAAAGTGGGGGAGGAGAAAAACAAAAACAAAAACAATCACCAAAAGCTGTGGTGTGGATGTCCTTAGTGTGTTTTGCTTAATTTATTTCTTGTTTCAAGCTATATATACGTTGTATGTGAGCGTCCCTTTATCTAGCTTTCTATTTCTCTATGATTTTCTCACTCTCTCTCAGACACACACATACACAAACACTCTCTGCATATATATATATATATATATATATATATATATATATANTATATATATATATATATATATATATGTCTCTCTTTTTATACTGTTTGAATTCCATTTTCTTTTTATTACCTTCTTTTTTTTAAAGTGTAGGAAAAGAAGGGAAAGGAGAGAGTCGTCTCTATACTTCATATTAAGAGGATTAAGAAAAAAAAAAAAAAAGATCACAAAGAAAAGGAAAGAGAGAGAGAAGGAAGGAGGAATGAAATCTCGTGAACGGCGTCGTAAGCGGGAACGTGAGTGCATGTCACCTGTTCTCTTGGCTCTTATCGCTCGCATCTCCCCACGTGATGACCCTTCGGCACCGCTACGTTATTTGAAGACTTTTGCAACGTCTCAGTCAGCTCAAGGCAACGATGATAAAGTGAGAGAAAATAATAATAATAATAATAATAATAATAATAATAATAATAATAATAATAATAATAATAATAATAATAATAATGAGGATGTTTTTGTTATTGCCGGTGAGGGGCTAAAACGTCTTTGTACGGAACTTGGGGAGGGTGTATGTAGCAAGGACCTTTTGTCTATTGTTCGCCGTGTGCCCCGTAGTCAGTCAACGGAGTGGAGCATTGATGTTACTGAAATGTGTTTCGCCATTGGTCAAGCTATGGCTCCAGTTAATGTACATGAACGTCGGCGAAATGTTGGAAGTACGGCACCTATTGATGAAAGTGCCCCACTACTAAGATATTATAAAGGTGATCGTTTCGCCGATCTTATTAGGTGTAACAATTCTGAAGTTGCAGAAGAAGAATGGAAACAGTTTGTTAAATGCCTTTCTTCTCCACTTCCAATGACATTGCGTGTTCACCGAAGCGAGACCGTATTACAATATATTGCTAATCAATTCTTGCAGCATGACACAAAGTTGCGTGAAGTTTTGCAACCTGTTTCACCTTTTTTGCCTTCTTGTAGTGGTCTTTATGGATGTTCACATTCTGCTTACCACGCAGATCCTCGATTAGAGTATATTTGTCGAACTCTTCATGCAGCAAGCGCGGTGTCTTTTCAAGAAGCTGTATCTACTCTTCCAGTTATCGTTGCAGGTATTTCTCCGAATCACACAGTACTTGATATGTGTGCAGCTCCAGGAAGTAAAACACTTCAAGCACTTGATGAAATGTTGAAATATGGATGGTCTAAATCAGGTGTTACACAAGGGGTACTTGTAGTAAATGAAAAAGATCGTGTAAAGGCTACTCAAATTCTCCCAGCTCGTTTAAAAAAATATCATGCTCCTAACGCAATATGTATGCGATGTGATGCTGTTCAATGGCCTCGATTATTTTTTCCATCTAGTAATAAAGAAAGTTCTTTTACTGAGAAACGATTTGATCGTATTATTTGTGATGTTCCATGTAGTGGTGATGGTACATTGCGTAAAGAACCAGCGTCTGCAAGTTCTTGGAGTTCTGGATACGTTAAATCACTTGTCTCTACACAGAAAGCATTACTACGACGTGGTTTGGATTTACTAAAAGAGGATGGTATTCTTGTATATAGTACCTGTAGTTTAAATCCAAAAGAAGATGAAGAGGTTGTTTGTGCAGGATTAGAACTTTTTGGAGATGCGGTAGAACTTATTGATGTGAACGATATTTTAAAAAAGTATGGAGCAGTACTTCGATCTTCTGGTGGTATTATTTCACCTAATGTAGATCAGTTACAATCAGGAAAGATTCCAGAAACTTACGATGCTCAAAAAGTTTTACGAGTATTACCTCATCATGATAATACAGGAGGTTTTTTTATCGCTGCTTTTCGTAAACGATCAATGCCAGATTGGGCTCCACCTTTAAGGTTACAAGAGAAACTTAATCAATGGACAAAGGGTAAACTCTGGGCACCTGTAGGTAAGGAAGATTCAGTATGGAAAAATATTTCAGATTTTTACCATTTTGATATCAATTCAAGTGATGATTTTTATTACTTTACTAATGAGAAACAGGAAACTGAAAATTCAACAATAGAGCGTGGTCTTGTCCCAGTTTATCACTTAAATCCGAATGGAAGCCCTTGTCGACGAATAGTTCTAGTAACTATCGCTGCTGCACGTATGCTTTTTGAAACCCGACCTTATAAAGGTCCTGGTGTAGAGATTGTTTCTGTTGGTGTTCGTGCCTTTGAAGCATATGATGGAAACTATCTGGCAGATGCACCGTGTCGTTGGCGGGCTGTAGTGGAATCTGCATCTTATCTTGCTCCACTCATGCGAGCGCGGAAGATGATAGTAGATGCCACACAACACCCGGATTTATTACATGAATTACTTTTAAAAGGGTCCGTGCGGTTACAGGATCACTGGCGTGTACTTTTACACCAGGCTCCTGAGGCTGCAACTGGAACCTCAGAAGTTGAGGTGTCCGACAATGCAACAAATAGCAATACACCTTTTTTTGTTCGTACCCCTGGTCAGCTTAGTGATATTCTCACTTCAACTGAGTGGAAGGAACCATCTAGCGAAGAATTTCAGAAGATTTTAAATGAAAATGTTGTCGTTGGGGGTGTTCTTCTTGGTCTTGTGGGCGGTAAACTGGCAGGTTGTGAAAGTCCGTGGTGGCTTAGTGCAACCCTTAGTTGTACAAAGCTTGAATTGGCCGTTGACGCTTCGTTGCGTGCATTTGGCCTTCTCGCATTTTTGGGTGTTGATTCAAATAAGATGTCTTAGTCCATATATTACTTGGATTTTATGAATAAAGAAGAAGATGAAAAGAAAAAAAAAAAAAAAGAATGAAGTAATAATTATTTTGTGATTCTATCAGTTTTTTTATTATTATTTCTTTATTTATCTCGTACTTTTTTTTTTTTTTTATCTTGTAAGGCGATTAAATCAGAGTACCAATTTCTCTGTAAAGAAATATACATATATGATATGTTGCATGGCCTTCTTTTTTCATTTTAACACATTCATCTCTATCTGTTGCCTCTTAATGATAAAGTAATAATAATAATAATAATAATAATAATAATAATAATAATCACCACTTCTTTTTTTTTTCTTTTAAAAATATTTTTTATTATGCTTTTTATTATTATTATTATTTCATAGTTGTAGGCGTCGTTATTCACCATGCAGGTTGGTATTCAGGACGATGAGTCAAAACGTTGTATGTTCTCTGGGTGTTCACAGGTAGATTATCTCGCTACACGTTGTACTTACTGCGGTGGTATTTACTGTTGTGATCATACTCCAGCAAATGCTCATAACTGCCGAATCTTTAATTCAAAGTCCTTAACATGTCCTCTTTGTGGAACTAATGTACCCTTGGAATATAATAATCAGAGACCAGATGAGGCGGTTTCGCGGCATATGGACCGTGGTTGTCGCCCTCTTCAGCCTCAGAGAAATACCAAAGAACGATTGAATTATTGCTCTTACGCTAATTGCACAAAGAATGAACATGCTTCTATTATTTGTGAGGATTGTAAGAATATGTATTGCATTGAACACCGTGCACCAGCACGTCACCATTGTCGAGCCATCCGGATTTCACCGGCTCTCTCTTCTGTGAAGGAATCTTCATCTGCTGGTACATCTTCACAAGTTGCGACTTCCCCTTCTGCTTCTTCACCATCACGAGGTGTTCCCCGTAATACACCTAGTACAGCATTTGGCAAAAAGACGGAAGACTCTGTTACACCGTTAATTTTATTCGCCAGTGAATTTGCTGTTGTTCCATTTTTTATGCACTTCTCTCGTTTGATTGTAGTTGGTCGTTTAGTGGATCTTGCCCTCGCTCAGGCATCTCTAGATAGTTCTAAGGTATCCAAGGCGAAAGGACCGTGGGTACCTCACGTACTGCAGCGACACAGTGATTCTTCAAGTGGATTGTCAGTCTTTACACCACGTTTATCAGCCACACTTAAGGAGGCTGGTGTGGTGGATGGGGTTATGGTATATATTGGAACGCAAGAGGTATTACCCAAGGAAGTTCTCGAAGCACTTACCAAGCGGCCAGAAATGAGGCGACGAAAAAGTTCTAAAGACGGCAATTGTAGTCTTATGTAACTTAACAAAAAAGAAAAAAAAGAAAGATTTTTTTTTTTTTTTTTTGTTTGTAGTGTGATTATGTCGTTCAATGAAGGAAAGAGAAAAGCGAATTGGAGAGGAATTTTAACGTGCCAGTTGTTAAGTGTTTCCACTAGCAATAGGGTGCGATTATTTTATTTTTTTCTTCCTCTGCGCATGTTTTTTCTTCTTGAATGTTGGAGAGAATGACATTTTTTTTTTTTTTCTCTTTTCTGGATGTTTTTTTTTTTTTTTTTTTTTTTTT
>NW_021639845.1:951481-960255 GCF_002087225.1 Trypanosoma theileri
TATATATATATATATATATATATATATATTTACTTTTTTTTTCCATTCTGATACTTTTTGCGTAGTGAAAGTGTGTAAATAGGGCCATTGCTATTTTCGGGAATATGACTCCTCGAATGACCGAGTGCCAGGTCCAAGTGTTTTTATTTTTATTTCTCGTACTATTATTTATTATCATTATTATTGTTCTCGTTGTTATTATCGTTGTCACCGTTATTGTTTTTATTATAATTATTATTGTTTTTCTTGTTTATTGTTATTTCTGTTCTCTTTTTGTATTTTTATTGCTTTTTATTTCTTCTTCTTACTCTTTATTAAAAAAAAAAAAAAAACATCAACAACAATTTAATTAGGTCCTGACCTCTCTCATTTTCTCTCTTTCTTATTCACGACAGGGGTCTTTGAGGGCCAAGTGTGCGTGGGAAGGGGTTCAGGAAACTTCGCGGATCTAACATAAAGAAAAGATGGAAGGTTCCTGCGAAGAAAATGTGGATGTGGGCACCGTGGAAGCTCAAGAACATGTGTTTTCACAACCACCCCCACCCCCACCCCCACCCCCACGTGTTCCGTCTACATCCTCACCTGCTAAGCGCTCTACTACTCTCAACAGTGGTGCGGTGATACGAAGTCCAATGGTAATGACATCATCACATACATATGGTCTTGATGGTTTCTCTTCTGGTAACTCAATGCCAAGAGCTGTAGAGGATGCTTCACCTTTGTCTACAACTACAGCTGCTGAGTATGCAGAAATTGAACAGAAACAATTAGAGCTACGAAGTGTCGTAGAACACCGCATAGTAACACTTGAACGTTTGTTACAACGACGTGAAGAGGAACTAGTAGAACTGCGTCTTCAGCTTCAAAAAACGGAAGAAGATTATCAGTTTAACTATAATCTTATAAAGGATCGTGATGCTGCCCTAGAAGAAGCAGCCACACAGTTACAATCTCTTTATGATGAACTTAAGAGATATAAGGTAGATGAGGTCAACACTAGAAAACGTTTAGAAGTTTTAGAGCAAGAAACACAACAATTAAGACAACGACTTCGTGAAACAGAAGTTCAACGCGAACAAATGGTGCAGCGAACACAACAGACATATGAACAAAAAGAAAAACAGTTAAAAGAAATTTTTATGGAAAAAGAGAGAGCTTTAGAATCTGAAAAACAAAGATTACATGAAGAGTATTTGCGACGGTTTAAAAATCTTGATGATGCCAGGGCGGAATTGTCGGAAAAGAATGATTTATTAGAGGTTCAGTTAGAGAAAAAGTGGAAGCAGGAAGTAGCAAGACTAGAGCAGAAGATTTCTGAATCCATGGATGCAATGGATCTAATGCAGCGTGATAAGTCAGTAATTGAGACCCGTTGCACGGAGACATCTCAGGCCCTTTCGCTACTAAAGTTAGAGTATGAGGGTCTTAAAGGACGTTA
Source organism: Trypanosoma theileri (assembly GCF_002087225.1). Classification (NCBI taxonomy): domain Eukaryota; phylum Euglenozoa; class Kinetoplastea; order Trypanosomatida; family Trypanosomatidae; genus Trypanosoma; species Trypanosoma theileri. Next base: position 952,920 of record NW_021639845.1, read on the forward strand.
TGAAGTATTAGTTACCGAATCGAAAGAGAGAGATCGAAATTGCACAGAGACATCTCAGGCTCTTTCGCTACTAAAGTTAGAGTATGAGAACCTTAAAGGACGTTATGACGTATTAGGTGTCGAATCGAAAGAGAGAGATCGAAATTGCACAGAGACATCTCAGGCTCTTTCGCTACTAAAGTTAGAGTATGAGAACCTTAAAGGACGTTATGACGTATTAGGTGTCGAATCGAAAGAGAGAGATCGAAATTGCACAGAGACATCTCAGGCTCTTTCGCTACTAAAGTTAGAGTATGAGAACCTTAAAGGACGTTATGACGTATTAGTTACCGAATCAATGGAGAAGCAGCGTAGGTACGAAGAGAAGCTGAACGAGTGTAACGCTATTATGGGACAGAGTGTTGCCGCTGCCGAGGACGGTATTCGCCAGCAGACACTTCGGGTAACGGCGCTGGATGCGGAGTGTGTCCATCTGCGGCGGCGTGTGGTGGAGTTGGAGTGGGCGCTGCGGCTGGTCCGTCTGCAGTGGGCGGAGGAGGCCGGGCGGGCGGAGGAGGCGGCCGCGGAGGCGACAGAGCGGGGGCGCCTCGTGGGGGCCCTGCGGGCGGAGGAGCGGCGGGCTGCGGCCGATGAGGTCCGGCGGGAGGGGCGGCGGGGGCGCGAGGAGGCGGCGGAGGCCCGGCGGGCAGCAGAGGACGCACGCGATGAAGTCGTGCGCCGTACCCGCGAACTCCACGAGACTAGCGAGCGGGCGCAGGCGGAGGCAGCACGACTCACACGTGAACTCCACGCCAGCGAGGCCGCACGTCGCGCACTAGAGGAACACTTCCATCTCGCCGTACAACCCGGTAGCGGCGCCGCACCCGCACTCATCGAGTCACTCCGCCGCGAGAAGGAGGCACTAGAGCGCAAGACAATAGAACTTGAGCGCGCTAACGCGGCGATAAGGGACCAAGTAGCTACTTTTACTATGGAACTACAGAACGATCCGGCTATTAAGTCAGCAAAGGATACGCAGCGGCGTATGAATGAGCTTCAGGAAGAGCTGCTCCAAGCGCGGGATGATAACCAACGACTGCGCGATATACTGCGAGAGAAGGAGGAAGAAGTTTCGCGGTATCAGCTGGAAATTCTGCGGTCGCGATCGACTGAGACTGCGGCAACGCATCACCGTGAAAAAGAAGACAGACGTCTTCGTGAAGAAGTCAAGACTGCGAAAGAGTCTTATGAGCGCATGCGTCAAGCGCTAAAAGACCTACAACAAAAACAACAACAACAACAACATCAGCGGCGACACCATGGACGACATGAAAGATCTGGCAAGTCAGTAAAGCGTGATGTAAGCAGAAACAGTAGTAGTAGTGATTGTAGTAGTGACGGGACTAGCAGTAGCAGTACCTGTAGTAATGATAAAGATGTGAAGGCCAACAAGCGTGGTCACAAGAAAGTGTTAAGTAGTACAACACAGAAAGAAACAGTTCTATTACGTGAGGCAGAGATGTGGCGGCAGAAGTATTTGCAACTTGAGCAACACGTTCGTGATTTGCTTCGTGAGCGTGATGTACTCAGAAAGGAACTTAACCTGACTAAACAGGATGTAGACGCACTGACGAGCGAGAAACGCTCTCTTCTCGATCTTAATTCTCTTCTAAAGGCGCAATTAAGGGATGCTTATCGGACAGCACTAGAATATCCACCACCAACACCACCACTACCAGTTCCACTACCACTACCAGAAGGACAACAACAACAACAACAACAACAACAACGAGAAAAAGTTTCCACTTCACATCAAATGAGTTCGGGGCTTTCCGCTAACCGAACAGCGACGAAAGAATCGTCTTATTCGGTCCCACATCTTGCAGTAGATAATGTTTTTAACAGTACTACAGCCCCACAATCTTCAGCAGAAGCAGAGCGTATTTCAGCTTTGGAGGAGGAGCTAGCTGCAATGAAGGCGTTTATGGTGACGCAGCGTCAGGCATCCATGCGTACGTCTCATCCTTCGGGAGGAACTACTGTTTCTGCGAAGGAGCAGTCGACAATTCGAAAATTACAGAGACATCATCAACAACAACAACAAATTCCTTCTTCTACACAGACAAGACGCCCTACCGTTCGAAGTGGAGCCCCAGTGGTACATCGAGGCTCATCTGCTGTGCGTCATTATGGCTACATGTAGGTTTTATCTGTAACGTCATTCACCTTGTTGTCGTGTCTCTACTTGTATACACGTACAGTTTTGTATGCATGTGTACACAAACCTACAAAAAGGAAAAAAAATTAAAAATTATATCCATACCTTTACTACCTAATTGTTGCGACTTGTATGCAGTACTAATTGTTTTTGCAACACCATCATTGCTTTTTTGTTTTTTCTTTCCTTTTTTTCCCCTGGAGTTTGGTATAGGAAGCAAACGTAACTCTGTTGCATAAATAGAACAACAGGGAACAGAACTTTTTAGTGAGAAGGGTGTAGAGACCCAGGCGCACGTATACCAAGAAAGAATTCAAGAAGAAGAACAAGAACAACACACACACAAAAAAAAAGAAACAGCGAAAAGAAGCAATAACAAAAGAAGTAAGGAAATAGAATACAGGAAAATAATTTGTTTAAGGGATGGGATCAAGCAATTCACGTGAGCGGCGCTCTCGGCATCAAGGTCGCAATGATGGACTTTCACCTCCAGTGAATATGCCTACACACTTAGCAAGTCAGTACAACAATCGAAGAAACCCTGCAAATAACGGTAACACTGTCCCTGCCCCGCCACGGCCAGACCAGCAACAACCACCGCCACCGCAGCAACCAATACCACCACAGCAGCAGCAACAACAACAACAACAACAGCAACTGGCACCTACTGACAATAACAACAACAATAATAACAATAACAACGCTAACAACTCCAACAACAGCAATGAAGGCAGAAGTGCCAACAATCAACGTGGTGTCCAAGAAGGGCAAATTGTGAAAATGTTGGCTACTGTTGATGCCTCATCAGTAAATTATGATGCTGGAACGAATACGCTGAGATTCTCCATCACCAGCGTATGTCCTTCCTTGACGTATGAGATTCACACAGGTGTGAAGGAATATATAAAAGATGGTGAAGTTTTCTACTTGCCAAACAAGCCTAAAATGGAGCCTCCTCGTATTTCTCTTGAAGGTTCACAGGAAAACAAAGAGGTTACTGTACGTATTGACGTGTCCAAGTTGGATGAGAAAGAACGAGTATATAACAAGCATTATCCTAAGCAACAACCATGTGTTATTGTCCTGCGTTACCGCACGAAGGAGATGCGTAAGGGCAAAGGTGATGATACCTCTGCTCCGACAGAGGAGATTGCCGAACACACAGAACACACCGCAGTAGATCTTGCTGAGAACCCGAAGCGACGGGTCATCAGTCAAATTATCACCGCATCTGGTGGGGCTTACGTCGTGGAGGATCTCTTTGGCGTTGACGGTGAGGTGTCTGGTGTTGTGGGCGGTGGGGCGGAGGTGATGCTTGGCACCACCATTGTTCCCCACGAAGGAGATGATGATGACGACGGACTTTGTGTGATTTGTCTCACAATGCCAAAAGACACCGCTGTTATGCCATGTCGACATATGTGTCTCTGCAAGAATTGCGCCGAGGAACTAATGCGGCACATGCCAAAGTGCCCCGTTTGTCGTGGCTCCGTCTCCACGCTACTGCATATGCCGTCATTAAATGATGGTGAACATGTATGAGGAAACAATAAGGGAATTGAGGAAGAAAAAAAAATATGAAAAAGGCGTTTGTGCTCGAAAATGGATATCATTGAAATTTATGAATGATTTATCTACTTAGACAAAACAAAGAGATGAGAGAGAGAGATCTCGAGAGATTAGTGTTTATGTATCTGTGGTTGAATTGGGCCAAAATATGATGAAGAGAGGAAGGTTGAAAGAAAAGAAGAAGAGTAAGAAGGTAAAGATGAGGAGCGTGCGATAGGGGATATTAGTCTGCATAATAGAGCTAAGAGAAATGAAGCAAAAAAAAAAAAGGGGAAAAGTAAGGAAACCGTAGGGAATCATGTCAATAAAACGTTAAGGAAAGCAGGAAAAAAAGGGAAATGAAAAAAAAAAAAAATAACACACACACACACATACTTTATAGGGCCATGCTTGACGTTTATTTCTCCTTTGCAACAACTGTAATGTTGACCAATGTGAGAGAGTGGTTCGGGTAGAGTTTAGAATGAGTGTGTAGGTTACGTTTTCCCTTTTTGTAGTTCTTTCTTCTTTTTTTGTTTTATTTCTTGTATTTTCGTTGGGAATTCTCGTATGAAATCCTTTGTACTTTTTTTCTAGTTCCCTTGTTGGAAATGCGTTTAACTCGTCAAATTCCCTGGCTTCCTGACTTGTGCTCTTACATTGCGGTGAGGCGTCGTGGTTTAACAATACGAACTGCAGCGTTTTCTCTTCGTTTGTATTGTGATATTATTATTATTATTATTATTATTATTATTATTATTATTATTATTATTATTATTATTATTATTACGTTTTTTATTTCTGTTTTCCTTTTCGCACTTTGCGTGCGAGGATATATACTCGGGACTTTCTGACCCACGAGCTTTTGGTGTATTATTCTTCTGGGTAGTGGCATTTAGTACATTTCGTCAACCCTGAGATTCATATATAATTATGTGCATTTGTGAACAAAGAAAGAGTATGTCGACCTTTTTTTTTTTTCAAGGTCACTCGTGCCATTAGCGAGTAGAATTGTTGATCTATTTCTCTCGTTATGCCTGGTGTCTTCTCTCTCTCTCTCTCTCTCTCTTTACTTTTTGCATCTTTTACTTTACGCACATACACACGCACCCACATAAACGCTATTTCTCTCTTTTTCCTTTTTCTTTCCTTTTTGTTTCGTCGATCTTTTTTTTTTCCTAGATTTTCTCCCCTCTTAAGTCTTTTTTTCATCTCTTATTCTTTCAGTTATGCAGCCGATAAGAAAGAGACGTTTGGAGTGAGAGTGGCTATGTAATAGTGTATATGTGTGAGAAGAAGAAAAAACGGTGGTTGGTTGAAGTGCAGAGGAGAGATAACACCAAGGATATATTAAAAAAAAAAAAAGAAACAGTTTCGTAATCATTTTGATGTTTTTTTTTTTCTTTCTTTCTTTCTTTCTTTCTTTCTTCCCCTTTGCTTATTCGAGGCTGAATCACATCGTGTGGAGGTGGTGAACCTGTTAAGTGAGGATGCGTTGCATATGTTGTGTGAAAGTGAATAGTGTTTAGTATAAGTAAGGATAATCAGGTGAACCTTTTTCGAGAATAAATATATATGCATAAATAGAATATATATTTATATATTTGCTTCTTCATCATGTGTTTCTTTTTTTTTCTTTTTCTTCTTTATCTGTATTAGGATTAAAAAAAAAAATTGGGGTGGACGACAGGCTTGAATTGCATTTGGGTATAGGAAAAGTAGTATTTAGAAAAAAGACGTGGCCATGTCTGCTGATTCTTGCTCAACGTGCTGCGCCGTACTCTCCATTTTGGGTATTATTCATCTTGTCCTTTTTGGAGGCATGTTCCAGGCGCGGGCTATTTCGTTCCACATTGTAAGTGTGGAGAATGGTTGGAATATTGATGAGAAGGCCCGTGCTTGTTTTAACGGGGCCATCTTTTACGGCATAACGCTTTTTATTTCCGTTCTAGCCCGCATCTATGCACGGCGTAGTGATGCCGCACGACAGGCGTTGCTGGAAGCCGAACAGCGCCGCGAGCGTGCGGAGTTGTTAAATCATTGATGCACTGTGGATAAAGTTTTTATTTATTTATTTCATCCTCAGGTCTTTCAGGATGCTTTTTCTTTATTTTTTTTTTTTTTTTTCTTCGCTTTTTGGTGTTTGTCAAGAAGAATTAAAAGGAGACTAAGGCGTGATAAATGGACTTGAATTGAAAGGCATTTTTCTTAACAGGGGATGATTTAAAAAAAAAGAAAAAAAAGGAAAAATAATAAAAAGTAAACGAGAGAGAATTACGTGTGTACGTGGGTGTGTCTCTCTTTTTTTTTTTTTTTCTCATCCCTCTGTATATTGAAGATACGCTGAGAGATACAGGTGAAATAATAACGAGCAGTGTCAATATTTGGTCTGAAAAAGTACTACCCCGCTTCCATTGTCAGTAAGCATGGTGCCATTACTGCTACGAAGAGGCAAGCTTCTTCTTTTATTGTTTTTTTTTTTTTCTTTCGTGAATGATGTGTTTTAAATTTTTCTATTCCTTCACAAAAAAAAAAAAAAAACATACATATATACGTACATAAATGTTTTTTTTTTTTTTTTCTTCTTTCTTCCCTCGTAATGCATCTTGTCTTGTTTAATAATAACAATAATTATTATTATTACCTTGTTGGTTCTACTACGAATACAGAGGACAAGGTGACCATCCTTTGTAGAAAAGTGGACGCTTGGTATCAACGTCAGTAAAAAAAAAAAAAAAAAAAGAGAAAGAAGAATACAAAGTCGAAAAGAAAACAAAGATACCTGTTGTGTGTGTGCGTGAAGAAAACAAAAACAAAAGTCAAACTGTAGTAGAGTATCAGTAAACATTATAAATAAGAAGTATTTGTATGGATCAGTTTAAACAGCCCTTAGAGGGGATATTTCGCGATGGTATTCCTGCACCTGTTCTTCGCGCCTTTGCCCCACTGTATCAAGCACTACCATCACTTCAAGAAGCCGTTACTGCTAGTCGAGACTGCTATTATTGGCGAGCCAATCCTCTAAAGTGCGTTGATGAGGATGTACAGACTGTAACGGCTTTTATGCAAGCGAGTGAGGCCTCATTCCGCATGTGTCCACAACAAAGCGCAACTCTTCTTAAGTGTCACATGACAGAACCCGCTAAGGCGCTCTTTTTCTGCCGAGATGAGGAATGGGAATGGCGTACATGTCTTATGGACCAAACTGGAATTCGCTTCTGGCCGTATGCTAATGCACCTGTAGGGGCCCCGTGGAGTAATGGTGGTCAGACAGAGGACTTTCATTTGGAGGATCGATTCTTTTATGAAAATTTCTCGTGGTGGCGGCGGAAGGCGGCAATGCTTGCAGTACGACATCGTGAGTTGGAGGTACAGGCACAGAGGAAACACTGGTTAGATGAACAGAATCAAAATAGTGGAGAGGGTTCTAAGCAGTCTTTGATGCCTCCAAAACCAACACTTGCCCCTGTAGGTATTAAGAGAGACATGAATTAGCGTGGGATGATAGTTTTGAAGTAAGGAAGTAATGTTGCCAAATACATAGCGGTTCAGAGCTTTTGATGTTGACACTAGGAAACAAAAAAAAAAAAA